>NC_132992.1:40065000-40365000 GCF_048564905.1 Vicugna pacos | reverse complement strand
GCTCAGCAGAATGGGCTATTTACCACTCTGACCTCTCTTTCTCCATTAATTTTGGATTCTGGGAAATAGTTCTCAACCACAATGGCTGAAAACATTATGCCAGTACTATACCTGGAACTAGACAAAGAAACAAAAGACATTAAAATGCAAGCTCTGAATGGTTTGAGGCACTGTTGTGTTAATGGTGGTAAAGGATGGGTAGAGATCAGCAGGCACATAGGGATTGGTGTGAGTCCTCCCAAGGTCAAGGCAGCTCAGGAGGCTGGGCCAAGAACTGCAGCAACAAGGGTTGGGAGAAAAGCTGTGCCTGAAGGCATGGCCTGACTTCAGGGACGTGAAGAGAAGGGAAGAGCAATTTCCAATGTAAAATGCCTGCCATTTGTCCTGAAGAGCTACGCCATAGTGGGTCCCCATGATGCTGATCGCACTAGAGTCCATTTCTAAGAACTCCAACACTAAAAGAAGTATGTGTGTTTGTGTTAGGTTAGGATGACTGTCTTCTTTGAGCAAGAATAACTTACATGTATACAATACCTTACAGCTTTCAAAATGATCAGTACAAATAGCCTTGTTTTAATTTTAAAACAAGGAAACTGAGACTTAAAGCATTTGAGTCACACAACTAATAAATGAGCAGAGCCTGTCCCAAAGCAACTCTTCTGACCCCAAGTCCAGTATTTCTTTCACCAGACAACAGCCAATTTTCTAAAAAGGGCTGTTCTATCAGCAAATTCTGCTATAAATAGGCCAATCCATCTGCAATGCAAATAATCATCTCTAAATTATTGTAATTTAATAAACCTTTTTGTCCCCCCCATACAGTGAATCCCAGGTGGACAGCTTTCAGACCTAGAAGAAACACCTAGCACAAATCTGTATTTTCACTGAGGAAACTGAGACCCAGAAAGACCAAGAAGCATGACAGGGAGAAATACTAACAGAGTAACAGAGCTGGATACTCAGATGCAGTATGAGTTCCAGAGCAAGAGTCTTTACTTTTGATGACTGTGCCAAAAAGCCTTCAACAAAAGCCTTTCAGAAAAAAAAAATTCTGTGCTTAAGAAACCCCAGCACTCATACATAGCCAGGTTTTCCTGATCACCCTCTACTGAATCTGTCTACATTCTTGTGGATCTGTTTTGAAATAGTTGGAGACTTATGTTCCTGTCTACGAATGTTTTACTTTCTGCTTTTCATCTTATTTTGAGGCCAGTCATGTGTCCAAGACTCATTAGAAATAGGTGCACATGATTAAACAGTTCCAAATGCATTAGTTAAGACTCACTCAAATTCTATTCCGTTATTAGGGCCTCTGGTTTCCACCTGATTTCTTTACCGCTCTCGGTTGGGTGGGAGAGGACAGCAGAATGCAGTGTGGGGATATGGGTTTCAGAGGAGCGGTTGTCCCATCTCAATTCTCTTATTGATTACCAAGCAACTTCACTGCTGATTAACCTTGCATATGCCTGAAGAAATATTTTAGTCAATGATATTGTTTGGCTTGGGGAAATTATTTAAGTATCAATGGAAAGATAAGAGCTACTTAAGCGTTGCTTTAACTAATAACCACTATACCGTTCTCAGGCTAATTTTAACCACACTTTGGATTTCAACTTTCATCTATACATTAACGATTCCCAATTCTCTATCCTCAACTCTCATCTTAATCCCAAACCTAAGGGCTATATATTCATCTATCTATTGGACATTTCTACTTAGAGCTTCCATGTATTTTTTTTTTTTAATAGAACCCATCACCTTTCCTCCCTTACTGGCTCTTATATCCCCTGCTGGAATTACCTAAGGGATCAGCCCCACACCTTCTCCTGAGTACCACATACTGGCCCTTTACTCTTTCCTCCCCTTATCCTCCATTTGCAGGGAGTCACCAAGCCTTTTCTCATTTTTCTCTTATATTTCTCTGTGAAGTCACTTCTCAATTCACAGTGCCCTATTCTTAGCTCAGGTAGGTCACTGTCTCTGGATCACTGCAATGTTCTCCTCTAACTTCTCCTGGCTTAGACTCACCTTCCTTCACTCCACCTGCGATATTGTCAGAAACAGGCTTTCTAAATGCAAGTCTGATTGGATCACTGCCCTAAAGAGTCTCTCCAGCATCACAGCTCATCTTGATCTGACCCCAGCCCTACCTCTACAGCTTCACCCATCACTATCCCCCCACCATATCTAGCCTTTGCTTATCACTAGCCCATACCAGTTCCACATTCTACATGTACCTACATGCCTTTGGGCAAGTGCCTTTTCCTTTCCTCCAATGACCTTGCCTCTGATTTCCCTGGCTAACTTCCATGTCTCTTTCAGGACTTATCTAGTTCATGACTTTAACTTGAACAAAAACAGAAAGCAGAGCACGTATTTCAGCTTCTACAAAATCTCCTCTACAGAACCTTTTGTTTTGTTTTGTTTTGTTTTGTTAAAAATATGGACTCTAGTTGAGAATATGCTTTACATTTTAGAATTCCAATTTTTAAAACTGTCAGAAAGCCAAAGAAGCCAGTGGGTATGAACAGGGCAGTAGTTCTGTGCTGGTAAACTTACAGTCCAGATCCTATACATCTAAAACCACCTCAGAAAAAACTAGCAAGAGGATAAAGATAAAGTATGTCCATAGGCTATGAATATCCACCCCCAACTCAGCCTCGCTTCCCTCTTGTATAGTCTAACGGCTCTAGAAATGTTTCTTCTTCATAAGGCAATTACTCTCGTATTTTCCTACACAGCCTTAAGATCTAATTACAGGCTCTTTGTTGGCCTTACTCAAACTATTTTTAGCTGAAAAAAATTCATCCACTCATAAAAGAACTGCTCATGGGACCCTTCTCTGCAGCCCTTCTGCCCAACTGAATGAGGTTGAACAACATTCTTGACTAGAACAAAAATGAAAACCTGAGACTAGAATGAATCAAGCTCATCTCCACAAGATATGAACACAACCTGGGGTAAAGGTAGATATTCTACCACTGGCAGGAATATTTACTACCCAGCATGGTTAAGAGACAGATAGTATCTAGGCTTTTGGTCAATTGCAAAATGAATTATATCAATTTATTCAAGCGACCAAAAATAATTCAGAAATGTTAAGTCCTCTGAGATTGACATAAAGGAAAATACTTCGTAACGAGTCTCAACTTAAAGGCTAAGATTTAAAAGATGGACAGGGGGCAGCAAAATACTAAGATTTCTCCAGTAAATCTCTTAAATAAGCACTCACATGGAAAAAAGCAACCTATGAAGTCTTTTTCCTAGTTCAGGATGAGATATGGGGCTGTTGGTGATCTGTTCTCTGTCTACTAGAAGCCACTGTAAAAGAATTACAACTAGACAGTCAGCCTCCCTTGCAGCTGGGTATGGCCCTAGCACTACGTTCTCACCAGCAGAATAGAAGAGGAAGTAATGAGCACCACTTCCAGGTCTGGGCCTTAAGCTACTAGGTATGTGCTCCTCCATACCTTTGTCCTCTTTCAAACTGTATCAAAGTAACAAACATCTAGTTTTGACCATTTAGACAAGAATAAGGCTGATGGTAGAGCAATAAAAGAGAAAGACCTGGGACCCTGAATGACGCTGTGGAGCAGAGGCACCCCCTCAACTGGGCCACTCACCTTGGGCTATTCAATACATGAAAATAAACCTCATAGTTCTTTCAGCTACTATATTTTATAGTCTGTTACAACCTCTTAGCTTTTACCCAACTAATAACACCTATCCAACTTTTTCCACTCCTCCTCACCCTGCAAAAAATAAGCTTTTCTGTGGCTCTTTCTGAGACAACTATAGCATATTTACCCCTCTTCCGAGTCACCATAGTTCTCTGTTCTCATCTCTGTTACAGCTGTCATCACAGTTTATTTCAATGATCTGTTTACCCTTCTGCCTCCCCTAAAGAACTAACTCTTAGAATTCTGGAGGCAAGAATTTATCATATGCTATGTTTTGCACAGTGTTTGGCAGAAGTTTATGGCATAATCAACCCTAAATGAACAAATCAGGTTGGAAACCACATAGACTTTCCTAGATTGATTGAAAGTAAATAATAGTTGTTGATATACACTTCTGCCGCTCACACTCAACAGTAACCATGCTGCTAAGCATTGGAAGAAATGCTCAAGTCTTTCAAGGGGCACGGCCTTGCTCTCTAAAAGAAATATTAGTAAATATAATGGTTGCGTTATCTAAAACCATGGTTCAAATATATGAATAATGACAACTTAAAAATAACTAAATTAAACAAAGGAAAGAAATGCCAAAAAAAAGTCCTTGGAATAAATTACTCTATATTAGCAACATGTATTTAATGCTGATCATTTTTAATTAAATTAATATGATTATCCATGGTAATGAGGTATAGAAGTTTTGGCCTCTTCCCCAATTATCTTTCCAGTTTTTGAAATAAATGGCAAAAAGAAGTAATGTGAATTTTACTTCTATCTGACTTCTGGCATGAATGCCAGTGAAACCAATACTAGTTTGAGTCAAGCATAACACTGGATTTTACTGTCTATGAAAACTACTGCACCAAAGTCAAATATAAGAAATCTATCATGTTTGCAGACATATGGAAGGAAACTAAAGATGAGGCAATGTGACTAAATACTATGGAGTTAAGAGTATTAGAAGATACTCCTCTGCATATGCAAGTATTTTTATCTGAATATTTTGTGTCTTATTGACAAGTAATTGTGGAAATTTTTTAACTTCCCTCAGTGTATTTTATTGTGGCATAACAATAGGTTTTTAAATTTGAATTGTTCTGAAATTAACTGGAATTGGACCTTTAAAATTAGTGTATGTTTAACCATCATGCACTATATTAAGCAGTCTTTTTTTTCCAAGCTCCAGTAAGAGTTAATAGCCGTTGTCGTGTTGCTCTTTCTGTCTTAGGAAGAGAAGTAAACAGGTAAAATCACAAGTAATCTTGACACATGTATTCTATTCATTATAACAATTAAATTTACAGAGTTAGGGAAATACTCTGGAGAATCTGCTTCCTCAAGTTTGATTTGGGCTGAAGCCAAAACATTTCAGCTTTAGTACTCAGGAGTATTATTTAGAAGATAAACTGCCTGATATCAGATTTTGAAAAAGGTAGAATTACCATCAAGTCTTGTTACACAACAATTCATCGGAGGGAACATACCCTGTATTATTCAGTTTTGCTTATCATAAAAAAGGATTACTACTAAGGAGAATTTAATTGGAATAAAATATCACTGAACTATAGTTTAGTGTAGCATTTCAATAATAAATAGACCACCTCCTTCTCCTGAAAAAGACGAGTTTTATGTTGAGGTTTTCCGGTACCACTGGTATGTAATATATATTTAGAAATGTGTTCTTATTATAAATCTTTTAACACTAACGTAGACTGTACCAACTAATAGGAGAGCTTCAGTATTGATCTTCCACTTCTTTTGAATGACAAAAACTGTTTCAACGTTCAGCGCGGCAATTTCTCAAAAATAAATTTGAGTGAGGAGATTACATTCAACTAAAACTACATTATGAAGCAGCAGCAGCAAGGTAATATAAAGTGCTTTTTGTTGGTATATTTGAGATCTGTACATATTTTTCAGTTTCTTTCAAGGTCTTGATTCAACAAGATTTATTAGCACTGTCTTCCTTAAAAGAAAAAAAAAGGCTCTGTATAAAAGTTTGTATTTTTCTGTCTCTAGAACCCACATTTCTGTACTCAACTGTCTCAAAATAACCACTGTGAATAAAAGGCTTTTCTTAACTTGGTTAAGCTGAAATACCACTTAATTCTAGCTAAGATTTACACTTTTAATGGAAAAACTCTTAATAAGGATAGCAGACCTTCGAATGGGGACTTTAAAGCTGAAACGCTAAGTGTGATGATCAAGGATAATATTAATGCTTAAGACCAGGTTTACAATGGCTCAGTAAAGTGGCATGTTGAAAAGGAAGGAAAATAATGCATATAAATAACTAGGATGGGGTGGGGAACAAGAAATATGTCTCAATTCTATTGATATTTTGGTAAATAATGGTTTTGTTTTGGCAGAGATTTTCCACATCACCTTGAATAGTTAGTTTTATATCAGTAAGACTTTCACAATATGACCTGAAAATTCCTTATATGCATGGCGAGTGGGGAGGTTCTTGTTGAACACATCTGCCCTCTCATCATGGAACATATTCATGCACAGTCAGCACAGGGGCTTCTAAACAGAGAATCCTCCACCCAGGATACAAACACCCATTTCATCACCACTCTCTTTTCCTCACCATGTGTGATTTCTAATTACATAGGCAATCCATCTAGTCGGAATAGCCCCACAGGTGCCATGAAGTCTCAGTACAACAGGAATTGTCTTGCATGGAGGAATAATGGGAAGTTCTCACAGTCAAAAGTTTCCCAGGACACAAGACCCAAAGTTCTCCTTTCAAAGATGTAGAAATATATGATAGCACAAGTTCTGTGTTTGGTATTTCTTTCTTTTGGGCTGATATATAACCTCAGATATGCTGTCATTTTTATTTACACTTTAAAAAGCACTTTTTAATGTGCCCACAAGAAGAAAGTATGACATATTTGGAAAATGAACGTAACAGTTTGTTGAGACCTTTCAATTTGCTAATTGAAATGATCCAAGTTACATCCTGCTGTGAAGAAACCATCATCATCACAAAATCACTGGGTCTTAGAAGAATCTTAGTCATGCTTTGATTGTATGTCCCTACATTCGTACGTATCTCCCTGTGTTCAGTACCAGTGCACTGAAGTGTATATTCTCATGAGTTTATAAACAAAATTTGTCTCGTAAATAACTGACCTGGAGCCGGTCCCAAGACAGCACATTACTGTCATTAGATATTTAGATAGAACAATGAACAAACCATTGGAAACTGTCTTCTTAGTATTATTAAATTTCAAAGGAATTACTTCATTTGAGCAAGAAATACAGAGAGTCTATGACTAAGTCTGTACCTTTCAATTTCTGATATTAGTAAAATATCCTCACCCCCTCTCTTCCAACCCAGTAAGCTCTGGGTTAGCAGTCAGCTGACTCAGTTCTACTTAAGTTCTGCCCTTACTACCGGGGCAGCCTTGACAGACTCAAACTGTTTTGTGTCTTGGTTTCCTGTTCAAGCAACAGGGAACAGTAACAAGCCCTGGCTGCCTAACAGAGTGCTTGAGAAGGTCAGCTGTGCAAGGAAAATCACTGGAAAATGTAAGCTCTGCACAAATATGAAGGGTTGTTACTACTGTTTACTGGGAAGAACATTAAAGATCACCTCTTTCACTAACCCCATTTTACAAGTGAGAAAACCCAGTCAGAAGATGTAGGTAAGGCAGATTGTATTAAGAACACCACCTTAGGACACTAACGTTCTTTCCATGATGACACTCAACGCATGGAATAATGTAATAAACAAACCCATACATCGATTAAAGCCTCTTCATATGTAGGGGGTGTGTGTGTTTGCACGTGTGTGCTGCTAAAGTATCGATGGTTATATAATTGATGTTATATGGAATGTTTTGTGGAGAGTATGAACCCTTCATGATTAGACAAATTTTATTTCAATAGCACTAACCAAAAACAAGTAAGAATGACTCATATTATGTATGACTGTATTACAAAGTACCCCCCAAATCTCTTGTTATCCATATCTCACACCAAGTTATTTGGAAAACCGCTCCGACCCAGCACTTACTCATGCCTTTGATTTCTAGTCTGGCAAAGCCAAGTAAAGCAACTCAGCTAATTACACATCCATCTTCTTAGTAGAAGTGGAAACGCCTATTGTTTCCTTGATACAATACATCCCTCCATTCAATAGCCTGCTGAAAATGGCTAAAATGCCATCATAAGATACTTATACTTCCCCCAATTCAGTTACAGAGTGACCAGAAGGAGGAATATCCCTGCAGGTAACTGCCACTCCTGCCAGTAAGTCAGAATCCTAAGAGCTGAACCCTGGAATTTCGTTAGTAAAATCTCCTTAATCAAAAAACAGGTATTTGCCAATAAGTACTTTATGGTGCAAGATCTTAGAATACACTATGCAAAAATGTTTCCTTAAGTATAAAATAGAGCCTCACGTGAGAAAAAAAAAGAATGTATCACCAAACAGAAGTCTACCAAGGAAATGACTGACACGTATAAATATACCTTGTGTCTCTTCCCCATTCTTGATCAATCCAAACTTAGCCACAGGAATGTAAAGGCCTTATTTCCAGGCCCCAAGCCCTTGTGTGCAGCCTGCATATGTCCCGTGCCTGCTGTTGAAAGTGTTTGATAATAGAGGAGCTTGCACTTCCATGTAATTCATAATTAGAAGACTACTACCACGGCACTATTTAAAATCAAGCCTTTGTTATCAGCACCAGTTTTAGACAGAAGCTGAGAATCATTTGTGAGCTGAGGCAGACCCAGACTGTTCAAAGCAATTGCTGTTCAGCATGAAAGCTGCAATGGAGGTCATGGAACAGGTCAGGAGGAAAGATAGTGTATCGATTTCACACCAGGAATAGAGGCAAAGCGAGGGCCCACTGTTGATGCATGTGATGTATTTCACTTCAGTTTAAGGCACATTTCATTCCAGTCTGAGAGGGGGTGGGGAGCAAAGGGCAGTGGATTTCACACTGAATCATGATGAATTCTGGACTCATGGATTCCAGTAAATATGTCCTTCCTGGCATTAAGTATTTCTGTAGCAGAGTGAATATAATGGAAATTAGGCTTCCATCGGTAGCAAGAATGTACCTTAAAAAAAGGTACCCATGTTGTGAAGGAAGTTCATTTCCTTCTCTTATTAAAATGCAACAAAAGCAGACATGAATGTAAAAGCATAAAATGTATACAATGACAAGCTCTGCAGAATGGCCTCACAATGAGCATCATTTATGTGGTCAAAATGATGCTACCCATCACTCAATGAAAGAAGTCGATTAATAATAAACCTCTCAAAAAAGAATTCTGGGTCATGGCCTCATGGGTGAATCTCTGAAGTCACACGTGGGATACTGATGACATCCAAAAGCGCCATTTTTTTTGTTCCCACATTGCACATGGGCTTTTTTTCTTCCTCATCTCTGAAGAGCCATTCATACTGAATAAGATCTAGGAATCCATTTATGTATAACAAACTTCATCCTGCTTCAAGTTGTCCTAAGATAATTGCTAAACTCTAATGCCTGTTTCCAATAAATGCCATTCACTTACAACAACAACATTATATTCTGCCTTGACTGTGACCATCAGCATTTTTCTACCTTTAAAAACTTAGATCAGTTAGGTGAGCTTAGGAAAATAAAATAGCCGTGGGATGTTGATGATTAGCAACAAACGGAAACAGGGCAGCCTGGTTATCTGTCTTCCCATTGGAGAACATGGATGTTTCCATGTATGTAGTCGCACCTTAGTACAGCTAACCCAAAATGCTACCCAGCTAGTGTGGAAAAATAATTTACTTGTAATGATAATAGCATTATTCCTTTTAAGAAATACTAACTTTGCTATTCATATATATGTATTTTAAACATTTTTTGGAATGTTTGTTTTCCCTGTTTAGAAACATAACTGTTTCCTCTTTTCAGAGAATCAAGAGTGTATTAGAAAGAGCACAGAGACATCCTCCTAAATTATTTATACCACTTCTCCACCTAATCATCATTTCTGTTTAGCCCTTTTCATTGCCATTCTTCCTGCATGCCTCTTCTTTGTTATTTTATAAGTAAGGAGGATCAATTTGCTCTTTGCCCCAGAAATAAAGATATGGCAATTGAGGCATGTATCTTGATAGATTTTTTAAAATTATTTCATTCATTCCTAAGCCTCTTTCCCTGAGGGGTTTAAAAGCTGGGAGGAAATCAGCACATTTCCTTTTTATCCTACAAAGGAAAACTAAAAAGCTCAGACAGGTAGAAATATTAAAATAGAGAAGAAGAAGAAATAAGCAGATTTCTCCCACAAGGAAAGCTGACAAATAAGAAGAAACTACACAAGGGTAGGGAGAAGTTACACAGAAATCAGGTGACATGATACTTTTCTAGACCAAGTTGCCTCTAATTTGAACCCAAAGTAACAAAAAGTCCAAGCATCCACAGGAATCTAGAAGGATAATCCATCCAATCAGCCATCTAGGAGGACAATCAGTCTAACAGAGAAAACAACCAAAGCAAAGGACAACATGGAAACTTCCTGTTAAACTATTTATGCAATGTGGGTGACGTATCACCATTCGTTCAATTGGTTTCAAGGCATCAATCAAACTTCTCTAGGCATTTCATTGAATCTTTTGTCACTGGCAGTATGTCTTTAGAGAATTTTGAATTATACAGTAAGTATCACTGCTCCAAGAAATATTTTGGCTAGCATAGTAATTTTGAGAAGTTTGGCAAAGTCCCAACCACCTATCTTAATACAGAATATGAATTTAGAAAGAATTGATGGTACTCCTGTATGTACTCGAACTCACAAATATATTGCTAACACTTTTTAAACCTAATTAAGGTAGCTAGTTCTCATCTTCATTCCTGAGATGATCATTCTTGGCTTCTGTTTTGATATTCTCCCCACTCCATACACACTTTCTGTCAAGATCCATGGTATCAAAGCACGTTCTAAGTAAAAGCACAGCAGTTCAATCTCCATACAAAAACAAAAAAAAAAAAACAAAAAAACTCCAAAGCTAAAAAGATGATACTTAGAAGTACAGTTTAAAACTGCATCTCCAGTTCAAAAGATGGCTGTGGCTTTTCTGCAACATAATGTGCTTTGAATAAGATGCCTGGATAACATGTGCATGTAGCCCCTTATCAGTCTAAAAAAGAGCAAGTCAGTAGTATTTTTTCATGTAATTTGTTCAACTAAGGTACCTGAAAATATTTATTCTTTATGCATCTTTCAGAGAGTCTCTACTGATTTCTTGATAAAGGTTTGATTTTCTTTTTTTACTGTTTTTAATCTGGAAGTAGACAAAAACATTTCCTTCCATGCTATATGACAATCTTAGGAGTAAATTTGCTATACAGTTTTATTTCACTTTACAAATCTTCAAGTTACCTTTAAGAAAACCTCTGCTTCAGGGGTTACCTACCACAGTAATAAATGCTACACCACCACACCATCACATGTTTTAATCTGGCCCCAACAAAATTATAGGGTCCAGGAACTCTGCTGCCTGTACTGCTTCCGTTGGCTTTGTTTCCTTATAACCCCTTTAGACTTCCAGTCCCTCTTTTTGGCCAAAGGGTTTTGCAGTATCAACCCCGTCATGCCTCAAGCAGTGATACTGTCCTTCCTCCTTCCTGGTGGACCTCCTCCATCACCTTGATCACAATTCTCTGTGAGCACCTTGTTCTTATCAAGCTACCACCATTATTACATACTGTAATAATATAACTCTCCGGCTTCAGAGAATTGGCCCAGAACTTGTGGGCCCTGGGCCCCCCTATCATTACTGACGCCATTGCTAGAAATGTAAGGATTCCAGCACCCTCCCCTCTCCGACCCTCATCCTTAGCTCCAGAACTCTGACTCCTCTGCCTTCTAGAGCTCTCTGCCTTAGAAGTAGACTCAGGGAAAGATGGTGAATATGGCTAGGGAATTGCACAGGGATCCTTCCTGCCAAACACCAGGAAAGGCCAACCGAATGGCTAGAGGTTGTACATAAACTCGACAGATTGAAAAGGAAGTGGCTTCCAGGGCAGTTTCAAAAACAAATTAGGAAAGCATAAGGTGTTTTTGCTTTTGTTACACTATTTTCTGTTCCTCCTTCAGACCAAGAAACTATACATGAAAACCACATATACATTAGGAAGTGACCAAACAGCATGGAGGAACCTCCATAGAACCAAAAGTGTCCCTCTGACTTCCTGAAGCCCAGGAGTGCAGGGATGATGTTAAGGAGGCAGACACACAAATGGTGCAAAGAAAAGAGCTCCTGTCAATGAAAAGTCTGTTTATCCTTAAAGCCATCTTGGTAACCCAGACAATTCTAAAACATCCCAATTTGGCAGTCTCTTTAGCAAAGTAATTGAAAAATGCTGCACCAACTGATTAAAAAGCATTTCAAGTTTCTGCCTAATGTCTGTCATATATATTTTCAAAGCCTTGAATTAAAACCAGTTCTGAAATAAGCAACAAATATTTATTGAGCAGCAACTATAAGGCACTCTGCTGGGACTTCAGGGGATTTAAAGATGCATAAGACTGAGCTTACGATTTAGTTGGAGAGATCAACATGTGCACAGTAGAGGTTAAGCTCTAATACAACATGAAAATACTTGAAATGTCAAAAAATATCAGCAAGTCTTTCCATCTCAAGGTGTAAGGCTGTTATTCTGTCAAGGCAAGTCCTAGCCCCATGAAAACAGACGAAAGTCTGCCTTCTGGTAATAATAAGACAGATAAAATTAGTCAAAGACATCACTGACAATTTAGTAAATGTCCTCTAAAAGGTCCTTGATTTTTGCTTGCCCATTTAGTGAATATCATGTATGTATTAAATAGATAGTTTGCTAGGCTTATTTTATATGCAAAATTCACTTAATACATTCAGAAAATAAGACTAACTTTTAAATGATGCCCTTTCATTAGGTGTCTGCAAAATATCAAAATAACTGATCAGTTCAGTCATTAAGTAAAAGAAATTCATCTGATCGATGTGATTGGCATTGGTTAAACACACCAACAAGCCTGACTGATTTTTTTTCACTTTTCTATTGAAATTGGCTCCTTAAAAACTGACATATGACTCCTTACTCAAGTCATTATTTTCTCCTCACCTTAGTTTTCTCATTCATGAAATGAGGCCATGTAGAAAGATGTTTTCTGAGGGCCCTATCTGCAACTGCTCCAGGAAAGGACTACCTGGGATTACCAAATTAAATATAATCACTTTAATATTTATAGTCAAAAACTTTCTTTCAAATACGCATACCATGATCAACAGTGCTTTTAACTTTCTTTAAAATTTTTGTATATATATTTATATATATATATGTCTGTGTGTGTGTTCCATAGGCAAATACATCTACATTTTAAATACCTAAAGCAACAGCTATATATTAACAACTCCATTAATACATCGTTTTACAGGTTAAAATACCATCTTTAATCTTATTTTCCAGCTGGGTATATACCAAGTGTACCACCAAGCATAGATGAAGTTGATCATATTCTAATAGAATGAATATAAAAGAGACTCCAGGTTTTATTTACTATGTTATAGAACCTTTTTTAAAATAATATTTTAAGATATAATGTTTTTTAAAAATTCAAGTTGTTAGTCCTACTTTAGAAACACCATTGTAATCTGACTCCTGATTTCATATAATAATGTATATTTTCATAGCCTAATTCTATAATATCTTTAAAGTGAAAAAAGCAAATTAGAAATAAATTTGAACCCTCCATAAGAAACAGCCCTTCACTCAAAATAGAAGAAAAAACTCCATAAACCTAGCACAAAAAGTGCAGTGATTAAAAACCATTATTTTTATCCTCAGAGTGATTATCTGATTTATACAGTTATCATTACTTCAATATATAATAAATTATTTTTGATATTTTGTTTTCAAATAAGGTCTTTAAACATCATTAAATAAATGCAGTTGTACAGTATGCATAAAGTTCAAAGGCTAAGGGCCAGTGGACAAGTGTACCTACAAAGACAATTTTGTTTTTAACAGTTTACTACATGTTCTTTACACATTAAAGGAGTGTCAGTATACCAGCTATGGGGACAAAGGACTAAATATAAGCAAGGCTTGACATTTGGTCAATGTTAGGATGTGATTGAGCGGTAACTGGTATAGCTGTAGACTGTAAATATGGAAGGTATCATTAATCTATGATATATGATAGCTCTTAATGGGAGAGAGTGGTCATCAGTTAAGAAAATGAACCATTGGGCAGAGAATAGATATGATACTGTGGGCATGATCTACTAATTTTCTGATAGGCAATGGACATTAACTGGCTCACAGATTTTAACAAGGACATATACAATATGTAGGACATATGCATATACAAATAGGTCTATGTATTTAAGCAAAATGAAGATACTAACACACCACAATTCAAAACCTAAGTTTATTTCTACTTTCTATTGACATATTTTCAAATCTATATCCATCTGTCTACACTAAGAGACTGGGCCAGATCATTGCTCTGAGTTTCTATTTAATGTGATAATCTAACTTGGGTATCATGAGAAAATTACAGATATGCTAAAACTATTTTTGGATTATGAATGAAACAAATTATAATTTCCAGTCTAAACCAAAGTTCAGACTTGGTGCCAGTGAACGTTTCTGACACAAAAAGTATATATTAAATACATTATATATATTATATTATATTATATTACATTTTATTATAAAATTTAGGCTCACAGGATCAGATTGGAACTGGAGTTTGACTTTATTTAGGACCTCCCAAAAGCAGACCAAGAGATAAAGATTTGAGTGCAAATAATTTTTTGGAGGTGAAGGAAATACTGGCAGGGTGCTGGGAAGTGAAACAAGGAGAAGGACGTAGTCAATAAGGATATGAAATCAACACGACCACCATAGGTCACTGGAGCTTAATCCCACCAAGACACCCTGGAAGCCAGTGTAAACTGCACCCCAGGAATCCTAGACAAGGGGAAAAGAAGCTAATGTACTAAATACTATCTCCATCAGTCACTGGGGACTGTGTCAATTCTCTGGCAAGGGCTTCAGAACCCAGAGAAAGCCCTGGAGCAAGAAAGCCCTGAAAGTCAAGTCGTAGGCATTAATCATGTGCTATGGTGTTCTAATGCAGAACCACACAGAAACCCGCAGATGTGCTGCCACCCTCGTGGGCGGCCTTCATTTCCTTTTGCCTTGAATGTTGTAAGCACCTTCTAACTGGTCTTCTCATGTACCTGCTCTCTCCATTTCAATCTCTCCTATGCACTTTCAAATTAATCTTCCTAAAACATGATTCCAATCTGTCATTGCCTTGCTCAAAACTTTCCAGTGGTCCCTGTTTGTCTGAGAATTAAGCCAAATGTTTCAGTCGATCTTTTTTCCAGTTGCATTATATAATGTTCTCCTGCACTTATCTTGTATTCTGGTCAATGTGAGCAGTCACTATTCATCCAAATATACTTTTGTCCCTGCTCACATCTCACTCTTCACCTGGGAAAATCTAGACTTCATCACCGTCTATTTCAAAGGATGCCTCCAGTTGTCTAGGGAGATGAGTCTCCTTCATGTGGGCTTTCCTTTCATGTGTCCCTTTCTGTACTTTCGCAGCATCTGATTCCTTTCTCTACTCTGACATTTATCAGGCTTGGATAATGTCTATGCAATAATTGTCTTCACTCTCCTTCTACATTCTCAGTTCTATGAGATTAAGATCTTTATTTAACTCACTTTGTTTCACCTACAACATCTAGAACAATACTTGAGAGCCAGTAGATGTTCACAGAACATGTGCTGAGTTGAAACTATGACTGTAGAAAGGTGCCACTGTGTCATAAAAAGGGAATTAAACTTGGAGTCTGACACCTAAGCTGCAGTCGTAAGTAGGTGTGTGACCATGGCTTTCACTTAACCATTCTGCGTCTCAGCTGCCTCACCCACAAAGCTGGAAAATAAACTGCTCTCTGCTACACATTTCACATAACTAATTCAAGAATTAAATAAGTTAATATCCATGAATTTGCTTTGAAATTTTTAGTGACAGAACATCACAAATTACTGGTTTTATCCTAGTGAGGCGCTGTCCTTCAGGTGATGATGGCAATGACACCAACCTGTGCCATCTGCTGCGGTGCGGTGAGCAGTTTTACCAGAAATTGCCCTGATTGTGCTGCCTTGGTTTCAGCTCCCCTTTAAAATCAATGCCTGTTCGTGTAAGTTGAGTAGCTGGGGAGAGGGATCAGTATTTGAATTTAGTTGAGAACAGGGTTAACTAGCCTCATATGGTAACTGAATGAAGGGCTTTGACCTCATTAACACCATGCGTCAACCAACAGTCAAGCAGGCATTTGTGTGTGTGTGTGTGTGTGTGTGTACATGTTTAATAAACAAGAAAGTCTACTGAAAGAAAGAAGAAGTATATAAGGCTCTCCTGCTTGTCGATAGTACATTATAGATGATTTTCACAGGATACACTTGAATAAGTGTACAGGTAAGATACAGGCATGTCCTGGTCTTCCTCTTTTTTAAATGGCATACTCCGACTTTGCAGTATACTCATACACTGACATTGGCACACCTTTTAAATATTACTAAAAGGCTGCCTTTCTACAGTGTATAAGCAGCTGCTTGCATATGAGTATCTTGTTGTCCAGAGTGACAGCTGTATTTTCGCCTGTTTTGACATTGAGTCTGATCTGGGTGAATAGCTCATATCCATTAAAGTGCTATTACAACACTGAATGACTGCCAGAATACTTCCTGATCAATTTTAAAAGCCAGCTAGCTGTCATCATCTAATCGCAACAGCAAAAAACAAATCTTTGGGGAATAAAATGAGATTTTTAAACATTTTTAAGGCAGTGTATTAAATATAATCCCTAAAAACTATTTGAATAAGAATTATAAGCTACAGAAATGGGAAGGTAGAAATAATATTTTCTACACTTTGAAACCCCTTATACTTGCATACTGGCAGGCAATCTCAAATACTCCTTAAATTTACCATTTCGACAATCACTGAGTTTGAACTCCTGCCATTACATAACTTAATAAAGCAGCACTGAAAACAATCACCACAGAGTGCGACTGTGCTCACCATTAAATTTAGTTCTATAAAATTTAAGACTGAATTCAATCATCTTTCTGTCTTTGCTTCAATGGTCGAAATCCAAGTGTTCAGGTTTACTTTTTGCTTTTCTCAACAGCCAGAAAATATGCATAATTTTAAAGCTACAATGCCAGCATTTTAGATTTGCATTTATTAAGCCAAAGGGAGGTAGAACTCACTGAGACAGTTAAGACCACTTGAATCACCAGTTTAATCGGGAAAGTCTGATTCAAAGTTTAATTCCACCACCATTATCCTGATAATATCAACAAATACATAATGTATAAACCGGCATCATCTATTTGGAAGGCAAATATTTAGAAGATGTAGGGGTTTTGTTTTTGTTTTTGTTTTTGTTTTCTACAATTAATCATCTGGGATGGTTTCTTAAGGGGCAGCGCTCAGTTCTTCTCTTTTTGGTTTTGGCAGTCTGTATTTTCATGCCACGATTATGCCAGGAACACTCACTCACAATTGGAGTGGGCTTTCCCAACTGCAGAAAAGAAATGACCCAACTGCATTTCATCAGGAGGTTCAGTGGTCCTCAGTTCCTTCCAGGACCACACTGTCAAGAGAGTCTGAACAAAAGGCTAGAAATGCTACTTTTCCTGCTCATATTCCAGAGAGTGATAAATAATGAATCATATATCATATTTTAACTCCTTAAATATAAGTCTCCTTAATAAAAGAGAATCATTAGTGGAAATACTGGGCTGATAAAAATCATTATTCATTTTTGAAGATTCAAGAGCTCTCCTAAGAATCTGGAAAACAAATCGTTTTCTCCAGAATACGAGAGGATCTCCTTCACTTTGATCAAGGTCTCCCTTCATTTTTACTTTAAAACATTCTCTTCACCTTTCGATTCATTTTCAAATATTAAAATCAATGTTATTCTAAGAAACTGACTCCATCATCTTAGTTCACTGCTCATTAAAAAAGGCAATGCTCCTCACTGCATGTCAGACAAAGTCCTAGTCACATCACCTGGCATACCAGTCTTTCAAGCACTGCTTTGCCAAACTCGTGTCCACCCCTCAGTCCTAAGGACCCCTCCGCCCAGCCCTGCCAAGCAGTTCCCTGTTCTCCCCTATTCTTCCATCACTCCAGGCCCTTCCTCAGTTCTGCCTTTGCACATTTATGCTCCTTGGCTAAATGATTTTCTGATCACTTCCACCTAGTCAAACTTATTTATTCGTAATATCGCCCCCATCACCTTCTCTGTGAAGTCTTCTTTGATTCTCCCAGGCAAATGTATTTATTCTTTCCTAGGTGTTCCCACAGTACCTGCACACAATTCCAGCCAGAACACATAAAAGACTATCAGTTATTTCTTTATCTGTCTGCCTACGTTAACTAGGTTCTGATGGGAACAAAATAAAGAACATTCCACAGAATCCAAGTATACCCCAAATGACAAAAATTACCTCAAACTGAGCCCCCAGCCTGAAAAGAAGGAAAACACAGCAGCAGAACGGTGTTCCCATTATCAACAGACAAGCTCCCTTTGTGTTTACTTTATGGTGGCCTTCATTTATTTGTTCTCTTTTACTTTATCATTCCCACCATGGTGCACGCTTTTTCCTTGCACCATGAATTATCAGAATCCATCCATCACACTTTAAAAACAGGGAATAGCTGGGATCTAGTCTCAGCACACAAGCCAGAAATGACAAAATAAAAATGTCAATGAATTTGGGATTGAACTGCAGAAAATATCTCTTTTTTTTTTTCAAAATGATACGTTATTATTTGAGGTAAACTCACGTTTATGAGGTATAAATGTATTTTACTCCTTGGAGGTAAAAAGTAAGTGTTCAAAAAGCAGAGAGTAACTAAGATTTACCACAGACACTGAAGTGTCACCTACCTGATGGTCCAAGCTGTGAGCCACTGATGGTTACCCCCAATAAACTTCTTAAATTTGTAAAAGAACAAGTGACATTTTATGAGCAACTATGCATCGAGTCAAAGTAGCCTAGATCATATTAGATTGAAAACACTACCATATTTGTGATTTTCTTTTTTCTATCATAGATTTTACTATACTTTGGACACAGCACCATGTGGTAGAGAAAAAAAAGTACAGGGAAAGGTCATACCTGAGGTCAGCTGTTTGTGCCAATCCCCATTTCCTTCATAGCCAGTCCATTACTCTCAGCACAAGTTAGTTCAGCCTCCCCTCGTACTGTTAAAAATATGTATATTGCTTCTGGGAGATCTACTGCCCCTTGTAAATTCACATATTAAAGGTAGCGTAGAAGGGAAAGGAATCTGTAATAGAGTCATTTATAGCCAAGCACTAAATCATATAATACAGAAAACAAATGTAGATGGCTTGGAGGGTGGGGGCATATATATTACCTCTCTTCTATGAACATTCATAAAATAAAATGGGGTCTCCAAGCTGCCAAAATTAAGTGGAAGCTGGGCTACTAGAATATCAAAGACAAGGAAAGAGAAAAAGAGAGAATGAGATTTAACCCAATCTGAATAAATAGTTAACCAGGTGCTAAGTATTTGAGAGTTTTTAAAAATAAAAATGATTTAACAATTTTGAAATTCATTATATACCAATACATATTTCCAGAGAGCGAGGAGGAGAAAGAGAGAGAGAGAAAGACTTTACTTTTTTTTAAAGGCTGGAAAATCAGGGAGGAAAAAAATGAATAGGCTACAACTTTTCCAGTTCTTCCAATGATTCCTATTCCTCCTGACTCAGTGCCCAAACACGTCTTTCTCTGAACTGCCTTGCTATTTTGCCAAATGAGAAAACTTATTTTCCATCTATGTAAACTCCTAGAAGAGGAGGGAGCAGGAAGACTACTCAATTCAGCCCAAGAAAAATAGAGCCCTTGTGCGTATCTCCAAGTGTCTGGCAGTGACCCAAGCCCTGCCAACGTTGGTGGTCCAGCCTGGAGGCTATGCTCTGACCTAGGAATTAGAAGCGTTTTGCTAACCTTCCTTTACTGGGTCAACTGGAGAAAATGATACACTTAACGGCAGGAAGGAAGGGCATGAAGCACATCACATTTAACACCACCCCTTCCCCTGAGCTGGCAAGTCCGAAATAGTCCTTGGAATTTAGCTGCAAAGGATTAAGGCTTGCTAGACTCTTGCAGCTTCCGTGGTACAGAGGAAGAAAAGAGAAAGGACAAGAAGCTGGAGGAGTTCTGGATTCAAGAAGACAAATCCCTTTTTTATTTACATGGAATGTTAATTAACAGAATCAATCAAAAAGGTGTGAGAGAGACTAAAAATATTTTTAAACCAGCTGTCTGATAAACCTGCACACCACAGCTAAGAGGGAGATGGCGAAGCAGAAGACTGACCTGGAAGTGACAGGATCAAGAGAGAGAAATCCATTGTGAGGAAGAGCTAAATGGGAACACGTAAGATTATAAACTTAGAGTCCTCCCTAGCTCTTCTGAAAAATGTGCAAAACCCAGCAAGGAGAGCGAGGTGAGCAGGGAGGAACCAAAAAAAAGGGGAAGACATTCAGATCGTTGTTGCTATATATAACATACAAGAGTCACATGTGTTCATTAGGAAGCCTTTGAAAACTACCGATAAATATAAACAAAGACTATCCATAATCCCAATATTCGGAATTAGTCCATGTGAACATTTTAGTATACTCTATACTCCTACGTGTGAATCAATATATGTGTATTACAATATATAAGTAATTTTTAACTAAGATCAAAATGGTGAATAATGTTTTGTAACCACCTTTATTCATTTTACATTTTATGGTATTTCTTTACATCCCTATAGTATTCAAAAACAAGACTTTCAATGAATGAAAGATATTCTTATCCTGTAGATTTCTGCTGCCTAACATGGTAGTCACTAACCGCATGTGACTATTTAAATAAGGACTCGAATGTCTTACCATACTGTCCTGTCCAAAAGACATATCGAGTTACTCTCCTTTCAAAACCATTTTAAATATCTGCTTTCCCTGTGATTTATCCATATTGTGAATACCTAAGAGCAAAACCAGTGTTATTCATCTTTTTACTCCTGCTTTTGTGTCTGATACATAATAAATGTTCAGTAAATGTTTGCTAATTGATCTGAATGCATGCCTATCTGAGACTTACTGGGTAATAAAGGCAAGGCTACATATATTCATAAATATATGCAACAAACAATATTTACTAACAATAAACAAATCTAACCTCTCAACTTTAATATGAATATTATAAATAAACACAAAATAGTATTCAAGACAAAAGCTCATATTTGACCAGGAAAAGATATTTTCCTAAAACCCCAAAACCACTGAGATTTAAATGTCTAATGTGGAAAGGATACATTCTGAATACTCTTCCCATACACTTTGCCAGTGCCACATTCAGGTTATTATAAAACTACAGAATCAATCCACCTTTATAATGCATTTTTAGAATGTATTAGGAACGACAATAATTGTTAACAGCCTACAGATCTATTTCCAGCAGCAGAAAGCACCAACACATGTATGAAAAAAGGTGATTCTGACTCAAACTCAAATTAGGAAATAAGATACATAGAAGAAATATGGAGATTAGGTCACACCTTCCAATGAAAAGAAATATTCATTCCAAAAGTGATGTCATGGGTCAGCTTTGAATCCAAGTGTAAGGTTAACATTTTTGTCTCAGTGGAAAAAAATGAATTTGACCTTGTAATATTTATATCACACAAGAACCACCACAGACAGATTTCTTTCTGAAAGCCTTCAGATTGCTTCTTGTCAGAGTGTCTGTGTCAGAGATGTGAAATGTGATCGTAGCTGGGGGCCATATTTGATAGTGACAACCAGAAGATAGGGCTGAAAAAAAGTTTTAGTGTTGCCTCTTTTATTTTTTTAACTTGGGTTTGCCACTGTTTTTGTTATGTCTACCTGGAAGAGTACATATGTCACTGAGGGCAGCCCTTGGATAGAATTGCTTCTTTTTACAAAACTGTTAACAGTCCTGGATTAAAAATTTAAAGGCAATGAATGGATGGTCAGCACTCAGAAGGCAAAGTCACCTACCCCAACTTTTTACTAAACAGGGCAGCTCACCGCAAAGCAACTACAGAACAAAAGAGGGTGAACAAATCTGGCAAACAAAATAAAGTGCCACAAGCCTATTTTGATGAATATTAATAATAGAAAATATATGATTTATCTCTTTAAAATTTGTAATGAATCAGGAGAGGGAACTATTACAAAGTTTACAGTTACACACTGATTAAACCATGACTAGAGTTTTCTAGACAAAAGTAACATTTTTTTAAATCTCCGAAAATGTGTAATTTCTAGCAACTTCAGTGGAAATGCCTTGCTGGGTGACATTTAAGTGGCTTGTATCTACTTCTGTCTCATCTTCAAACCATACGCTCCGAGATGTGCTCTGCGAGTTATTTTGTACTGACTCGTAATCTCTACCTTCAATGTTTTCCTATAGACATTAGAAGGCTTATGCTTTGTATTTTGTGAACTAATGTGAATATACCTGTCAAAGGCCCAAGTCGTGATTCTTCTAACATGCTTTAAAATCTGGTGAGTGAGAGGCGCCCTGGTGAATGAGGTGGGGGAAGTACAGGAGTTGAGTCTGAAGGACCCCTGGATTGGATGTTAGTCCAGCTTCCTGTGACTTCAGGCTTATCACATACCCTGCTTAGTCCTCATCAGTGCACTAGGTATGATGATACTTACCTTGATAAGTGGTTTCTCAAAAACAGTCTTTATATGTGCCAAATATGTGTTCTTAGTAAGTGCTAATAATCATTATCTATGACCAGTCCTCCTACTATTGTTATATTGTCCCTTGCCACAAGAACCTAAGTGGATAAGGATTGTCACACAGTCTATAGCACAAAATATTATATATGTCATTATATTTATTATGTAATTTAATGCTAAATGTGTGTAAAGACTAAAAGTACTGGAGGAGCTCAGAGGAAAAAAGATAACACTAAGGTATAAATAATTAGGGTCCATTTCAGTAAGGGATTTGACCTTTGCTTTAAAAAAAAAAAAGTAGGATTTGGGAAGATTAGAAGGATGAGAGGGTGGGAGCACATGTGTGAAAGGCATCTTTATGTGAAAATTCCTGGTTACTAAAGTCTTGTATCTGTGTCCATAGGCTGGTTTTGACCCTTGGTCCATCATTTGTGACTCCTGACACTCAAGAAATGTGCCATTTGGAGAAAACCAGAAAACTACTCAAACATGGGTGAAGTTAAGAGTATAAATAACCACCACTTTCTGAGCAACTGCTAAGTGCCAATTACTCTTTATGTCTTGACACGTCTTCTGCAAAATGGGGGTAATAGCTCTTAATTCACGAAAAGCACTTAGGACATTACCTCAAAGGAGTAAGCCCTCAAACCTTGGCTTTGATTTTGGTGGTGGTGATGAGGAGGAGGATGTAGCAACAAGCCCCATGTGATATACTTTCCTTTCCCAGCATCATCTACTCCTCACAGTAACCCCGTAACCACCTGGGCAACATCTTGGAGATGGAGGGTAGCACAGGGTTGAATAGGAGCATGCTGGACTTGTTATAAGTAAAAGTAATCACTATGAACTGTTTTGGATGGGCCAGTATTTTAGAAGGATTGGTCTGGTAGGAGCAGGACCACTGGGAAGCAAAGTGGGCACTGAGATTCTTGTGCAGGCAGTGAGGGGCTGAGGGGCACTTTGAAGGTGGTAGAAATGGGATGGAGAGAAAAGAATTCCGACCAAAAAAAGAGGGGCATGACTCATTGTCCTTCTAAGTCCACTAACATTTATCAAGTGCTTAAAATGTGCCAAGAAATGTGTTAAGTGGTTTTCATGCTAATTATTTTATTTAATTATCCTAGTGTTTCTCTCAGGTAGTTACGGTTATCATTTGCATCTTGCAGATGAGTAAACCTGGGCTAAAGCTTAGGTCACTTGTCCAAGGTCATAGAGCTGGTCAGCAGTAGGGCCAGGATTTGAACCCAGATTTATCTGACCTCTGAATCAGCACTCTTGACCTCCAAACTATACTGACTCTCACACAGCTATACTTAAAATGATAAATATCCTATCTGATTGTAAGAATTAATTGATATTGATTTCTTTATTCAGGATGCATCTCTTTGGTATTTGAAGTTTTAGTCTGTACTAGATACTGTCAAAGCATAACCATTTTCTAACAAAGAATGTAAATACAATTGCCAAGCTTCAATATTTTCAAAGGGATAAGACTACAGACAAGACATTTAAACAAATCTGTCAAGGTATATAAACAATATCCATGAAGATATTCATGAAAATCAACTTATTTATGAAACAATTATTATTCCTTCTTTCCATTGGGTCCAGGTTTGTAATTGGACAGAAGAGAGACTCATATAAACGAAAAGCAAAAGGAGTTTCTATAGCAGCAAAATCAAAAAGTTAATTTCGTGAAACCAGATGTTTTAAACAGGGTTGTTTTGAAGACATTGTTCATATCTATTCAAAAAGACCCCAGCCTGACCAAAATGTTAATCTGTCACTCCTAACTAATCCTTTACAAAGCCTTAGACCACTGCTTACAAAAGGAATGTAGTTTATTACAGTTGTTGCACTCCAAATGAATATTGATTTCAATCTCAGAATGCTATGAAAGGACTTGCATCAATTACACAGTACATCAGAGTCATAATGCAAGTTACCTAGTTCCAATGATGCACACAGCAAATCAATCATTCACTTTCACACACCTTTGAAGAGACACCAGCCACCATGAGCTTCCTTTATCTAAACCTTAAAATAAGCCATGCAGTGCAAAGTGCTGATAGAAAAGGAAACCACCCCCAGTTTTTAAAAAGCACAGGCTACCGTCAGAAAGCCATTATAATTACTCCTTTTCAAGTGGGCTGTGTGTTAATACAAATACAAATGAGGGGGTAAAAAAATGAAGCCTTAATGACAGCATTATGAGGGGAGGTTTCTCCTTTACATTATTTATTTATTCAATGGAAAATTATTTGGCAATTATGATAAAGCAACTAGACGACAATGACTTTCCTTTGAATCACTAATTAAAATGCTGATTGCCTGTGGAGTGAGATGTGCAGTTATGGTCAAACAAGAACTTTCATTGTGCTAAACAGCTTGGGCTGGCCTGACACCTGGGTGGGGAGGGGAGGGTATGAATCAAGCACACTTCACACTACTAAAATCAGACCCATTTTTATTCAGAAAAATTCTAACAATGTTATAAATCTAGGCAAGATAATACTACACTCAGTAATCTTAAGATTTTTTTAAAAGAAAATCTAGGTTCTAAAAATGAGTAACTTTTTGAAGTCTAAGAGTATATTTAATATATTTCAAATGGTTTTGCATGTTAAAGGTATTTTTTTTACAAGTTTGCACTCCTAGTGTTCTTACATTTCTCTACAAGCTACCTTTATGTACACACAAACGTCAAAGAAATGTCACCTTCTTAACTCAACATAAATGCTCTTCAAACACAGACGACTTCTCTTCAATAATGGAAGAAATGTCTTACAATTAATCGTGAAGAAGAAATTGCCTTTCTTGTAATGTAATGAAATTCAGTGCTTTGAATTTTACTAACTAAAATTATGGTTTCCCCAATAACACTGCAATAGTCATCATTTTCCAAATTGAAAAATACATTTCTTATATTTGCAACTTATTTATGTTCTCAAAAATCAATTAAATGCATAAAGTTAAAGGTGAGTAGGTGCCTTAAACCAGTAACATTCATGGCTAGGACGTGCATTATTTTGAAAGATTCAGTCTCTTACAGAACAGTAACTTCTTAGATTTGGAAGAGAACTGAGAGGTCGTCTTCCCTCAACCAAACTGAAAATTCCCTCCACAGTATCTCTCAGGGAGTCCTGCCTTTGCCACAACCTGGAGAAGACGGTGCTTACCACCTTGAAAGGCAGACCATCCCACTTCGGAATGGTTGCAAAGGTCAGGAAAAATCTAAAGGATCAAACAGGCCTTCCCATAATTCCTACCACTGGAGCCCACTCTGGAATAAGTCGATCCCTCCTCCAATTGATCCCTTCCAAATATCTTAAGACAGCTATCACACTTCCACCACAGATTCCACTCTCCCAGACTTACTAACTCCGGCTCTTCTAGTTAGTCCCCAGGAGTGCGCACATCCTCAACCATCTGTCCCTCTTAACAAATGCTTGGAGGGGAGAAAAAATATATCTGTTTCAGCTGTGGTCAAATTATCCAAGTGTAGCTGGACCAGTTTTTTTCCTGCTCCTAATTCTTAAAGCCATGAATGACATACTAATGGACCATATTTATCTCACAGTCAATTAAAACCTCTAGATCAATTTTATACAAATGATTTTAACAAAGGTACAAATTTTATGAACTTTACATTTATTGCTCTTAGGTTTCACTTTCTTAGTCCATTATTAACCCTGAAGAAATTCCCATCCACTTGATGCTATAATCTCTCTAAGCCTCAGTTTCCTTGTTTATAAGATGCTTAGCCTAGTAAATTCCAAACAGGCACCAACTACCATTTATGAAGTGGTTGTCCAGTGCCAGGTACAGTGCCTCAGGTCCCTGTGTGCACCACACACAAGCAAGTACCATTATTTCCATTTCACAAATGAAAAAAACTAAGGCTCAGAAAGGGTCCATAATTTATTCAAGTTCACTTAGCCAGTGACAGGGCCAAGGTTTGAGTTCAGGCCACCCTTAACCAACACACTGTCAATGACCATTCTTCTTAATTTCTTATCTTATAAAGCATAAATAAATGGGCATATGATAAAATTACTGAAAAGAACCAGATTAAAGCAGCCTCTCTTTAAAGATCAGCCTCCAGTTTGATTAAGTTCTCTTTGGGGGACCATTTACTCAAAAACCCTGAATCCCTCACCACATGATGTATGTATCTGCACAAAGCCCACAGCCATAACAAGGCACTTTCTCAGTGACTGGCACAAACTAAGACACACTATGTCTTGGGAATCTCCCTAATCTACAGTTGCAGCAGTCATATTTTTCAAAAAGGAAGTGAGGTTAGCTTGGCATCCTCACTGCTATCTAACGACCACCATTTTTCCCTAAGTGGTGGAGAATCATCCACTTAATAGCTCCCATCCCAGAACAAGTCTAAGTTGAGGCATCCACTTTATTCAGAATATCAGAATGTTGTCTCATCTCTCCTCTGTCCTAGTTTTTCTAAAGATTTCCAAAAGTAGTTTCCAATCCCAAATAAAAATTCCTTCAGTGCAATGGATGAAGCTGTACCAATTTAAAGCAATGAGGAGCTCATCTAGACTCTACGTCTACTTGGGGTTTCCAGGTTCTTTTAGTTATGGTTGTGCTGCCCTTTACAATTTGAACAATCATTATCCTTTACAGAGAAAACAGAAATTAAATAGAATTTAGTAGTGTCTTTCTCTTTCATTGTCTTTTTACATTATGCCATCTGTTCCAAACAATGCAAATTGGCAAATATTTATGGAGCACCTAGAATACGCAAGAATTTTTGACAAGAAGGAAGGGGACACAACAATGACATATTGTGCTTAAAAACTGGGAAGGAGAGTCACAGGGACAGAAAATGGGCAAGTTAACCCAAAACAGAACTGAATACAGAGAGCGAACAAGCTTATTATTAGCTTCCTAACAATAAGATGCCTGTCAAGAGCATTCTTCCCAGTCCTGAGAACTGGAAAAATAGATGAAGACACTACCTGCATCTCAAGCCATGCCAAGTACACACCCAGAACTCTGACGCCCTTCTAACCATTTCCCCTCTTTATGCATCTATCAGCCCTCGGGTTCAATGTGACTTGAAAACAGACCCGCCATCAATTCTAACCTGCTCACTCCAAGAATGTGGTGTATTTCTCATTAAGCCATTTCAGGTCTACGTACAGCCTCTTCCACTTCTCAGGAGAGACCACCGCAGCAGCCGGAGTCCCTGTGTGAGACTTCTCTGAGCGCTGCTCACTGTCAAGTGCAGAACGGAGCAGCACTTCCTGGGGAGCCTCAGCCTCAGCCTCCAGGGGACTGTCCCACACCTGCTGCACAGCTCTGCAGTGGCAGAGCTGCCTCTTCTCTTTCTGTGTAGAATCAAGACGCTACACCCACCAATGTCTGATGCTGGTTTATAATGGCTCTCTGATGCTCCTTTCCTCTCTGAATATTTGTTCCATTCAGTTTACCCTGATCAAAAAAAATAATCTGGGAACCAGCGTTATCACTCAGATATCTAAAACAAGCAAATCTCTCTACAGCCCAGTAAGTTCACTTACTAAAAGAAGAGATATTATTTTTTACTTTAATATACTGAGCTTTGACTACACGTCATTTGGTCATTTAAGATGTGTTATGTATCACATTACAGACACTACATTAGCATAGACTTTCTTATCAGTATGTGATTATTTTAAGATTAGCTCAAAAGAATGGTATATAATATTTAGTTATAACTTTTGGTTACAATTTGGTATCTGAGTAGTTTATTTTAAATTGAGGTCATTAATTACAAACATATCAACCTAAACAGAAACAAACAGCAAACATATTTCTCCACAACTATTATTTCTATCTTTTCTTAGTACTAAAATCAGGATGTTACAAAATACAGTCCTTAAACAAATAATCTACCCTAGAAATATGCAATTTCCTCAGTCCCTGATCTTCATCTCTGCCATAAAATGTATATTCACCCTCCCCAAAATCACATGACATTGTATATTTTTAAATTATCCAAAAATAAGCATTTTTCTTTTTGCCTATCCTAAACAAAATTATACGGTTTTTTTTTTAAATATTTGCTTTTCTGATCTGAGTAATGGCTCACAGGAAGTAAGCAGTAAGATCAACTCTACTGATCCTGCTCTGAAGACATTTCAGATTGATTTCATGTGTGTGTTCATTACTTGAATGTATGCAGGAAAGTGAAAATGGTTTTATTTCTTATTTCGGCTTATTGTGACATCTCCATGTTATTATTAACATGAAAAGAAAATGATAAAAATTCTGGAGGACAGTTTGACAATACTTATCAAAATGTAAATGCATATTCTATTTCTTTGAATTTATCCTAAGCAAATCTAGTAATTGAACAATACACACACAAACGCTAAAAGATATCCACAGGTTTGTTTATAAAAACAAAATGTAGTTTAAACACCCATTAATAAGGAACTGCTTACATGAAACACTGCAATCAAATACTGTGCAAGCATAGAGAGAGTTATATCATCTTGTGTGATTTCCACAATATATTCATTTTAAAAAGCAGGATAAGGTCAGTGCCTGATAATAAAATACAAATTTTAAAAACAGATACATATAAATGCAATAAAAGTCTACAAGACTATCACCAAAATATTTCAAATGGTTCAATTTGTAAGGTGGGATCACAAGTAACTCTGTCTTTATTTATCTGTGCATTATGTGACATACATGAGCATGTATTATATTTATGATCAAAAAATGAAAACAATGAAACTACCAGAATATAAAATTTGCCTTTACACTCATTATCTTAAATCTAAACTAATTAATGATCCAAACACATGATTCTGAATTCCATTTAAAACACTTTTTCCATAAGAATGCCAAGTCTGACTAATTTTAAAACATTTATAGGAAACCTACTATCAACATTTCATATCTAGGCAACCCTGAGGGATAAAGAGATCCAAATGTTTATGATGTAACAGCAAACAATTTCATTTGCTGTAAGAAGAAACAATGTAATCTGATCTGCAAGAATTCTTTAAGTATGGGGAACCTGACTGAAGGATACAACACTTTTCCTGACTTCTTTTCCTCATTTAATATGTATCTTATCAGCAAGGAGGCAGAAACACAATGGAGGAGACTGCTTAGAATTCTCTATCCCTTAAGGGTAGCGAACACCTTAAGTCAGAAAACCCCGTCATCCTGACTGCTTTCTTGGTCTCCAAGAACACAGAGATGGATACTATCACTTATAGTACTAATCAACAAATTTGGACTCTGAGTTCTGTCATGCATTGCCACTGTTTATACATAAACATGTTGATCTAAAGACATGGCTCTGAGGCTGAAAATACATTATTTTTCCAGACAGAATTCAGTTTGAAGATTTTCATAGGATCTAAATTTGAAAAGTGAAACTCTCACTTAGAAGACAAATTTATATTATCTTCTAAGAAATATGTTTCCTAGTATTTAGTGAGTTATTAATTCTCATTAAACCTTAGTTACTGTGTACCAGTATGGCACACCTTCATTGAAACAATGATGCAATGTGAGAAAGGAAATATTCAGAGCGGATAGCAACTAAAGATTTCGTTTCATGCAAGAAGAGACCTCAATTCTCTTCCATGCTATATCCCTACTGAAGTTAACTACTGAGAAGATAAAAACATTAAGCCCTAAATCAGGCCTTAAAACTCACAGTGCCTCTATATAATCAATGAAATTGTAAGGAACAGAGTGATGGTCTATACAGTTGTCCTGTGCAGAAACCTGAATGGTTGATGAAGGACCATGGGATGGAAAGGACAAGGGAGGGAGCGGCGGCACAGCCCTAGGCTCCACTCAGCCTGAGCAGCACCACTCCCACCTATTGTACATCCTGGGCATAAGAGTTCACTTGGAGAAATCAGCCTATTGCTTGGAGGGGAAAAAGGAAAAAAAGAAAAAAGAATGAAAAGAAAAACATTTGAGAAAGAAGCACATGACCCCAGGCCCTTCTAACCTGGAATCCTAAATTCTTGATCCATCCCTGCCACAAACCAAGAGTATACCTTGGGCAGGCTGCCTCAGCTGTCCAGCCTGCAACAAATGTAACATTAAAGTGAAGACAAGATACCAAAAAACAAAGACCAAAAAAAGGGGAAAAAAAGAAGAGCATAACTGGTTTATAATTCAATACTTTTCCATGCATAAGTAGGATACAAAGATTAAAAGCTACTGGAAAAACAAGTAGGAAAAGCAGAACTCTGGTTTCTTGTTATTTATAAACATAAACCCTTACATAAATCAGCTCAAAGTTCATCTGAAGGAGAACTGGCTTGTGCGCTTCTCATTGTGACTCCTGAAACCTTATGGATGTTATTACTTTTAGAAAACCATTGCCACTTAGCCAAATTATACATATACGCAGTTAGGTTTCACCAAAGTTAAGAAGGGTCTCCCGCAGACTCTCTCCCCTGGTTATGACCCACTTCTTAGGGCAGTTCTCCACCCTGCAAGTAAACAGAAAGGTCCGTGCTAACCCTGCAACCTCTCCGTCAGCCACAGTGTAGGACGTACCTAGAAGAACAAATGCTGAAGAAATTATCTAGACTGACTGCTTGATGATTAGATGATGATAGCAACATTTTATTTACTGGAATCTAAAACTTTACTGAGTATCTACTATTTACACTGCTCCATGTATTTTCTCATGGTCTTACCTGCACAATACAATTATAACCCCATTTTCTGATGAGGCAACGAAATCACAAGATGAGAGTAATGAATCTTAGAGTCTGTGTTGTCTGGTGTCTTTATTTCATGATGGAGGAAAACGAGTCAGGGGGTTACTTAGTGTTGGAACCAGTAGTAGACTATGGCCGTCCTCTGGGTCAGCTTGGCCCTGGGTGGTCAGGGACTTTAGTGCCAGGCAATCAAAATCGTACTGGCTTTTGCACCCACCAGGTAATGTTCTGTTACCTCTCTAAACCTTAATTCCTCACCTGTATGATAAGGGAGAAAGAGCTGTACAACGGCCTTCGGCTCAGTGAGAGTTGAATAAGGTAAGTGAAATACTTAGCACTTTGCCTGGCAAAAAAAATCTTAAGAGAAAAATGGAGCCCTATTTTGTTATGTTTGTTCATTTGTTTTTATATTCCACATGTAGGTTGAATCAAATTCACAGACACAGAGGACAAATGGGTGGTTGCCAGAGGGGAAGAGGGTGAAGGGATCGGTGAAACAGGTCAAGGGGATTAAGAGGTTCAAAATTCCAGTTATAAAACAAGTAATTCACAGGGATATAATGTACACATAGGTAATATTGTCAACAATATTGTAGGAAGCTTGTATGGTGACAGATGGTGACTTGGCTTTACCATGGTGAACGTTTCATGATGTATAAAATTACTGAACTGCTATGTTGTACACCTGAAACTAATATAATATTCTAAGTCAATTACACTTCAGTAAAAAAGTAACCTTAGTATTATTAGTACTACTGTAAATGCTACTACTGATACATCCATCACCAGCAGCAACAGCAGTGTGTCACGGCTGCCACCACCATCCTTGTTCCTACATCACGCTCCTCTTCAGAAGAGGTGCCTGAAGTTGCTCTCCTACTCACAGTCATTGCTCACAGCTCCCTCCTTCTTAAAATCTGCCTTTCCATCTACCCTATCTATCCAAACTTTACCCTGAGGCCCAAAACAAGACACAACTCTCCTAAGACACTGACCCTCAACAGTTCCAGCCCACATCAGTCCCTTAATTTGATATATATACTACTGGATCCTCAAGATGGCATTTTAAAATGTATTTTTTGATGACATCCATTTTCTTCTTACTCCTCAATGAGGTGGTCTGTATTTTCAGGAAAGAAGCTACTTACATTTTTTATACCACCTACTGTTTCAATAGTGAGAAGTTCATAATAGCTCTGCAATAAATACCCATGAAATTGACAACGCAGCCTCTTCTCAACCATAAATAAGCGTCTTCCACCTTTGTATCATCCGCACCACGTCTAGCCTCACATACTATATTTGTTTGTAACAGCCACATTTAAAAAAAAATTGTGACTGAGCTAAACTGAGGTACACTAGCATCAAATCCTCATAGATTTCACTTGAGAAGGTAGCATGTTACAAAATAAGTTTCCCGGTCAAAGTGTGACACTAGCACAGGTGTAAATTCCTAAGGCCAGACTGACCATAATGTTGACATACAGCTCATAAATTGCTGACCACTGCGGCCAGTCTACTACCTTTGCAAAGTTATTGAGCTTCTCAAATTTCATAACGTTCAAAGATTTTTCTGTAGATCCAAGGCCTACGCAATAAATAAATCACATGCCCATTTTATTGGAAGTAGAATTCTTACCTAACATTCATTTCCTATAGGACCCTCAAAATTATAAAGACTATAAACTTAATGTGCTATAATTTTAAACTTAAAAATGACAAGCCCTCATTCTTCAGCCTGTTTCAGAACGTAAATGTCTGTCTAGCATTTTTGTGTATGTCATTCTCTAATGTCTTTTTAAAATGTGTGGTTTTGCATTCTGTTTGACTAACACCTCTAAACTCAGTTCCTCCCCAGAGATAATCACTGTTATCAGGTTAGTATGTATTCCCCTAGAGCTTCTTCCATAAATGTACAAACATACATCTGCATCCACAGAGAATATGCCCTAGTCCTCTGTGACTTGTTTGCTTCGCATAAATGGTATCATATTGTACATCATTCTATAACTTCCACTTTCTCTCTCAAGATAATGATGTTGGGGTGAAACTTCCTTGTCAGTAAAAATATTTGTAGTTCATTCTTTTTAACTGTGCAGATTTCCACAGTTTGTTTAACCAGTTCTTTATCAATGAATAGTTAGGTTGTTTGCCTTTATTGCTATTACAGATAATGTTGCACTGATAAACCTTGCTAGCACTCCTCTACTGTTCTCTATGATATTTTATCAGAAATCTTTTTAATTAGGCATGCATCCTAAAAATATAAAATCCCTCAATAAATGATATGATACAGGTTTTTTTTCTTTATTACTTAACTAGAATAAGCTTAAAATATAGCCTTCATCTATGTTACTAATTAGAGACCTACCGTCACAAAAGAAAAGGAGTTAGCAAACGACAGCCCCCAGTGCCTGTTTTAATCCCATCCACTGCCTGTTTTGTAAATAAAGTTTTAATGGGACACAGCCATGCTCATTCTTTACACATTGTCTATGACCACTTTTGCACTCCAACAGCAGAGCTCAGTAGTTGTGACAAAGACCGTAAGGGCCACAATGCCAGAAATATTTACTATCTGTTCCTTTACCAAAAAAGTTTGCTGTTCCCTACACCAGAATATGAAATTGTCTTTCTCTTGCCAGCTTTTTCTGTTTCTACAAATTGCAAGATACAGGGTCAGTATCTATGTTTTAAGTCTAAGACATTTGTAGTGGCACTTGCTACTGAAAAAAAAAAAAAAAAGTCCGTATCTGCTGAATGAAATGGTATTGCTTTAGAATTCCACAATTGAAAATACACAGTATAAAGCCACAACTGCTCCAGTCCTTCATAACTTTGGAAGATAATGAGTGAACTAATTAAATTAGGTCTTCCACTTAAAAACAGCAGGTTGTTCCTACGCTTTACTGATGATTTAGATTGCCACTTTGAAGCAAATTCCAAAATTTTCAAATAATTTACCTGCTACAGCCTAGCAGTATTTGCAAATACTTGAAACGAGGAACAAGATTCAGAGTGAGGCAACTAGTGATGTAAGCCAAGAGACGTATGCTTCCGGGCTTCCCTGCACCCTCGGCATCCAGGTTGGTTGCACTAGCTGATGTCTGAGCTCACTCCTGGCTCTCCCATTCTCTGGAAACTGCAAGTCACACTTAGAAGGAGGCACTTATAATAGAAACTTCATTTATTCAAATTAATACTTAAAATTATCACAACATTCACTGAAACGTTACTATTTTATGTTGTCACTGACTATAAAATTTAGGCTAAAGTTGGAAAATAGATCCTAACAGACAACAGAAAAGTAATAATTTGAATCTATTTACTCTATGCTCATGTACAGTAAACTGGTTTACAGAGTTAAGCACTAATAGAATCTACCACTTATTTAAACAATATTAGGAGACCCAAAGCATGTACAGATTATTTTGCTTTCATTAGAAATATAAATGTTTTCATTGTGTTCAACTCAAATTTCCAGGTTGTGCCACACTTGCAGAAAAAAGGACCGTGCTTCCAATCCTTGTCCTGTGTTGTAAATGTTGAAGGCTTTTCCAGCATTCCTCATTATGGAACTTTATAGAGGCTATAAAAAGGGGTCCCAACAATTATACAAAGGACTGAATTCCCATTTTGTTCTCCCCTACAGAGAGAAAAAATGGAGAAATGAGTCTTCTGGTTTTGTTTGGTCAAAAATAATAGTGATGATAATTACTTTCCAATTATTTGTAGACTGACATTTGGCAGACTTTTTAGAGACCTCTGTTGGTGACATGATTGCTTAGGCTCTTAAATGACCATTGTGGTAACGCACAGCTGCCCCTCCCCACAGCAACTACTTAACAACAACAACAACAAAATCAGTGCATTCATCTGTTGGTAGCACTATTGTTGAGCGGAAAGAATAAGGAAAGGGGAAGTAACTGCTTTTCCCCCCAGTCTTAGGCCCAGGATGGACCAGGGACCTGATTTGCCCAGGACACCATGGTTCCATGGTTTACATCAGGTTGTCCCAGTGTAATTATTAATAGCCCCCACGCTCCCCTCAAAATCTTCCTGGGTGAATTATAAATAATGTGGCTGCCCTCTTTAGGCTCAGCCTTTCCCCCTCATCCTTGCCTCCTCAGGGTCTCTTCTCCATCTCTTCTTTCAGAGTCCTGATCAGGCAAGTTCTGAAGAGAGAAAGGGGAAACACTAGGTTGGAAAAAGCAATGTACAGAGTCAGAGACAAGGAAGGCTCCTGAAATCCAGAGGGGAAGAGGAGGCAAGGGAAGTAGTAAATGACAGAGTCGGGGGAAGTCAATGTCAGTGGCTTCCTGCCTTCTGGTCAGTCAGCCAGGCGCCTGGGAGGGAACTGCGTGCTTCCAAGGTTGGCTGTCTCGGCTGGAGGGTTAAGTGTTACAGGCAGGGTTCCTGTGGGAAGACTGCTGCCAGGGCCACAGGTCAGCACCATGAGGACAGGTTACAGCGAAAACTGAAAGGACTTGTGCAAAAAGCTGAAGTGACTGTGGAGATGTTTCAATGCTACCATGGAAACTGATGTTTTTAAAACTGAGGAAAAGCTCTATGAATCCAGAAGACCCAACAGCCGAGTAATGTCCAAGGAGCAGTTACGTGAACAGTTCTCAGAAGATTCCCATCCCCACTGTCTTTAGAGCTACGACAACTTCCCCTTGGCTGACCCTCTCCTCTAGATGAAAAGGTTCTGACACACATGACTCCAGTGAGTTTCCTCTCTAAAAGTGCCTTCCCTAGTTGGAAAACATTGTCTCGTAGGGGTTCCAACACTCTGAGGGGCTGGAGATCCAACTCTCGAACCTCTCTCTCATGTTAATTGTCACAAGCTGTGTACTGGGCAGCTGGAGGACTGAGATGCTACATGACTCATACTCCTGAGAAGCCGCATTAGATTTTCTGCGTGATCATAGAATAACACTCCTAAAAATGATTATTACAGTCACTGTTGCACAGCTAACATGTACTGAGTGCTATGTGTCAAGCTCTATTTTAAATGCTTCACTGTTATTAATTCACTTAATCTTCACGCAACTGATGAAAGTATTCTCATTTTACAGATTAGAAAACTGAGGTTAACTAATCTGCCCTGAGCCACACGTTAACAGGTGTTATAACTGGGATTCAAACCAAGGTAATGAGGCCCCAGACCCTTCCCACTCAACAAGAGTAACTCTCTTGTGCTAAACTTTTCTGAAATTCTGGGGTGGGTGGGATGGTCAACTTTAAGAGACCACAAAATCTAACTGACATAACCCAAAGTAATTCCAGGAAATCACATACACTATTGTTGAATTTGCTCCTTGAAAATTAAAATTAAAATGTAAGTGAAAATGCTTTGTATGTTCCCATATTCCTATGAAGCAAATCATAATCTAAAATCTTTCAACTGTCACAAAGCTTACCCTGTGTAAATCTTACTTGGATTTCTTCTAAACCAAAATAACCCACAAAAATATTCAGGGTAGAGAGCTCATGATGGTGATATATTCCTTTCTGAAAGCTTCATTTAGGCACCTACCAGAGATCCCTTCATGGACACAGAAAAATCTTACTGTCTCTTATTTGATTGTGCTTGCCTAAGGCATTAAGTCCAATCTACCATGTCGCACCTCAGTAACTCCACACAGACTAGAAAATTCTTACAGTCAGCTTCCCCAAGGGATTTGTTAAGTTTCACATGCATTTAGTTGTGCAGTTGGTCTGCTCAAATTGATAAACTTGTAGCTAAATTCCTTCTGCAGCAATGGGCTGTTGGGCTTATTTTTTTTTTTATCACCAAGAGAATAAATATTGCAAAAGAAGCTGTTACTGTGTGTTAGTGCTACCCATTAGTTCTTAACATAATTGAGCTTACATTTCAATTTCTCGGTAACTGATAAGTATTTATTCTGTGGATGTGGTTAAAAGGTGAAGGGGATTTAAAAGGGCTAATACTGAAATATATTTATACTAAAAAAAAACAAGGAAGGAAAGAAATTTTGATGTCTTAAATTGAGCAAAGAAATGAAACAAATATTATGAATAAAGTTATTATTTTTATTAGAATCCCCAAGTTGCCATAATACATGCCTATAGAGGGGAACTCTTCCACCTCTGCTCAATAAAGCCAATACCTGAAAGCAAACTGGCTTGGCTCAACGAAAACACAGCAAGGCTAGTCAGAACTCAAATTGTCAATTACCGACTTAGAAAAATGTGGGGGTTTTCTCCTAGATTTTAATACTCCTCTGACTGTGCTTCTCAATTCCTAGACTTGAGTATCAACTCACTTCATTCCAGCTTTCACCAGCAGGAGATTTTCTATCATGCCTGACCAAGGTTTGCCCCACACTATCTTCTTACTCACAGAATGCAGATGGGGAAAAGCCATGGACAAATTCAGTAGTATTTTAAAAATTTACTCTCATGTTATACCTGGGGACTCGGTTATTTTGACAACATCAGTATGAATAAACTCAGAAAGTTTACTTGTATTAATTTTGAAAGTTACCACATCAGTGCAGTGTCTGTTATTTATCTTCTATGGCCTCTATGTCTATATCATTTACCTCCAATTCATTTATATGTTCTATAAATACATGTTAAGTATCTACTGTGGGCCAATTATTATCCTCTGCCCCTGGAATAGATAGTGATCATATCTGTCCCCATGAAGAAAAAAAAGAACAAATAAATATACATGCACTGAAGAAAAGAAAAATAAGATAAGGAAATGGAGAATGACAAAAAATATATTATAGATAAGGTGATCAAGAAAGCCCTCATGATAAGGTGACATTAGAACAGAAATCTAAAGGAGCTCAGTGTGGGAATCGTAAGTTATGTACATTATCTAAAAAAGGGTTTTAGGCAAGTGCAAAGGACCTGAGGTAGGAACTTGTGGACACAACTGAATAAGCAAGAGAAAGCATGTCATCAAAGTGTGAACCAGGGAACAAATCATACAGGGCCTAATGGGCCACACTAATGTGACCCAAAGATTTTGAGCAAAATAGTGACTTGCTCTGATTTTTACTTTGAAAGAATAATTTTGATTTCTTTGCAAGTGAGAAACTGTGGATAAGCAAAAGTGAAAATAGGGGAATAGGTATCCAAAGTGGGGAAAACAGTGGCTTGACAAAGGGTAGTAGTGAAGATGATGAGAAATAAATGAATTTGGGATGTATTTTGAAAAATAGAGTTGAAGAGATACACAGAATGTGGAGTAAAAAATAGATGATCCAAGAATAAAGATGATGGACTAGATGTGGGATATAAGAAAATGTTTAAAGATGACCCCAAGGATTCAGATCTAAGCAATCTAAATCCTTTACAAGCCATAAGCACATCTGTCACTCTATAGTTCATTATCACTGTGCTTTCTCTGTGTGACCAGCAATATAAATAATAATAAGAGGAGGACAAGGAGAAGGGGGAAGATGAGGAGGAGGAAGAAGATGAAAACAACAACAAAATGATAAATGGATAAAGTCATGGCCAGATGAACAGATATATAATAAAGCAAGTACAATAAAATGTTCATTGTCAAATCTAAGTGATGGGTATATGGGTTTTACTGTGAAAGTATTTTAACTATTCTGTATATTTGAAATCTTCATTAAAAATGTTGAAAAATATACAGACAGCATTTCTAAAATTTACTGAATACAGAATCCTTTTTTAGCAGAACCACCCCATGAAAATGCCTAACCCACTTACATCATACAGAAAGCTTGAATGACTGGCACAAGATTACAAACCCCAGTGACACCAAAGTCCTGACTACCTGGCGGGTCTCCTAACTCTGCAATCAGAGCTCTTTCAAACATACGATCCTGCCAGTGTCTGTACAAAGGTCTTTGGCAACCTGGAACTGAACTTATATCAAATCAACACATTATATTCATTCAAATCATCACTCATTCCCAGTTTACTACCATCAACAGAACTTTGCTGTCAGGTTTCGTGAGAGCCATCTCTCTCCCTTGCTCTCCAGGTGTCAGCAAGTCTTATCAAGTACTTTTATGTCTTGTGTTTCACAACTAGAGAGCCTAGCAGGAATCTTCTCTGGCTTCAGACTTCCACCTTCTCCAGTCCTGCAGGCAACAGGGCCCCTACGTCGTTTATATGAACAAAGCAGGCTCTCTTTTTTGACTCCATCACTAACATTTTTGTACTTGTCTATTTTCTTCTTGAGAAGATCCTAAATACAACAGTAAGAATCCTCTTCCCCGAGTAACTTTTGATCCCTGTTCTCAGAAGCCAAAAATGGCTCCCAAATGCCTCTTGAATCAAATGAAAACTCCCATCCAAATGATTATCTTCACACCTAAGTGCCTTCATCTGCATTCAATACATTTATTCAACAAGGAGTTGTCGAGTAATCACTTTGTGCCCAGTAGTATTTACGCCCTGTGGGAAATTATAAGACATATGACATCATCCCTGCCCTTATGGATCTTGACAATCAATGTGAAGAGACAAAACATGCCCATGTTAAACATTTTCATAGCAAAACGAGGCTATATATGACTAAGCACCCACAGGAGTGAGCGGAAGATTCAAGGACTACTAGGAGCCAACGCGTCTATGTGAGGCTTCTTGAGTTTTATGCGACATGAGCCAGGGCTTGCTCCAAGAAGGTGCAGAACAGCAGGTCTTCCAGGGGAAGCACTCATCTCGAGGGTGAGAATTAGCATCCTCAGCATCCAGAGACTAATGTGAACAGCCTGCCTGGAGTAGAGCCTTGGTGTGCTCAGTGGTCAGAAATGAGGCTGGAAAGGATGGAGGAGCAAGGTAACAGTGATTCTTTAAGTGAACTAGGGATTTGAAATTTATCTTCATGCAAAAGGAAGGCAAAAGGATTACTAAGTGAGGATACAGCAAGATGAAAGTGATTATTTCTCTAGTAGCAATATTCCAAGTGGAATACTACATAGGAAATTATTATACCAGTGCAATCCTTCAGACATGAGGTCACTGACAAGAGTGTGCAGAAGATGGACAAAAGAAGACAGAACAGATTGAACAGGCATTCTGAAGGAACACAGTTAAATAGATAAAGTAGAGAACAAGGTTAACAGTGACTCTGACGTATGCTGAGGCAATGAAAGAATAAAGAAATGGTTGATTAAAAAATAACAATGAAGCTAGGAAAGGAGGGAGTGACGGGTTTGAGGTGATGGCAGGGCATCTAAACTCAACAGGCAAATTGGAGAGAACAAAGTAAACTTCAGGAGGAAAAAAAGGATGTGTTCTAGATTCAGAGGACACTGGCATAAAAATGATAGCAAGAGACCACTATGCATATGCCAAAACTCACGCCTTTTTCTTCCTGAGCTCCCGCCTAGATTTCCCTTCCCAGTCTTCTGCATAAAGGTGTGGCCACGTGCCTGAGGGCTGCTCAGTGGGATGTGAGGAGGCTTACTGCCATGCTGGGCCCATGGATACTTCCCACCGACCAGCCTCCACGTCCTGTCCCCTTCACTGAGTGAATGAAACACTCTCAAAACCTAGAAGATGATCCCTGGAACCTAAAATTTAACTGGAAGGAATCTGGGACCTTGAATAACTGCATAGACTACAGACCCACACACACAGATTCCCAATGGATCTGATTTAAGAAATAGCGTTTGAACATACTAAGTCACCGATATTTTGGCTTCTTTGTTACAGCAGTGAGCCTACTCTCACTGCTTTTTTTTCAAAATAAATCTGTATCCTACAAAACCCCAGATGTTCAAGCAAACCTTGCTGCCATCTACAAATAGCCTGCCCACTCCCTGTTTTTATTACTTTTATTCATTTTCATTCATACTTCCTAGAATGATTTCCCCCACACTAATCCTCATCCTTCCTGTCCTTAACATTTTTGCCTAAGTTTTACATCCTGTACCAAAACAATTCCTGACTTACCCCAGCTGATGATAGTCACTGCAATCATTTTCCCAGCCCCACAGCATTTGTGCAAGTATCTCTATCCATCTGAAACTGGTTATGACTGTGCTTTCATGTTTATTTTATCTGTTATCATGTATCTCCATTAATATTTGTTCCATTAGATTATAAACTCAATATGAACAAAGATTGTGTTTCCTGTTTCCTTTGTAATTTCCTACATGCCTCATATATTGCCCTACACCGTCAGTGCTTCATAAACTCAACTAATTGAAGTTTGAACTTCTACTCATGTACTTGCACCAGATGTATGACAACTCACAAAATCTGCATCTATAACGTAAATACACGCCCCGCCTTGCAGTGGCACCCTCGTTTATCCAGCCTCATTGAGAAATGAGCTGGCCCACAGAGTCAGTCTTAGCAGTCGAATATAATGCAGCATGGAGGAACACGCAGGCTGAACAACATAGCACATTTAGCTGGCGTCTCAGCCTGAAATGCTCTCTAGTAAATCGCATTTTGGCAACAGTCATTAAAACAGGTCTCTAATAGACATGTGGTACCAAACAAGTTCAAATTGATCAAAATTGGTTTACACATGTCTGACCTGGCAACAACTGGTAAAAATATTTTAAGTCAGAGGCTGTTGACACTCTCCAGACCCCATTAGACCCTGCTGCCACCAACTCATTCTTTAAGACTCGACTCCATAATCCAGCACCTGTGCCATCTCCTCTGTTTCCCCAGCAGAGTGAGGGGCTCCCTCCTTCATGACAGTAGGACCTTTTGTATAAATGTCAGTGAAAAACTAGGTGGTATAACTGTGGACTCTCCTATCTGCTTCATCCAAACCCACTGCAAACACCTGAAGACAAGGACTGACTCTTACTCCTGTCCACAGCCCCAGGGCTGATACAGCACTTGTAGCATACTCACTCACATTATCCAGGGTATTTTTCACTACAAGCAAGGGAAACCCAATCTAAACAAGCTTAAGGGGAAAAAAAGGAACCAAGTAGCAATAAAGATAACTGGGCCTAGGAAAATACAACATTAAGAGACTTTTTCCCAATATATAATTTTTGGAGCATTTTTACCAAAGGTAAGAAACAAGTTATAATTGTTCATTCTCCAAAATATCAAAGGAAAAGGTTTTTTAAATGTATTTGTAATAGGTTAGGGATTTTTCTTAATGTATCTGTAATAGGTTAGGGAAATTAAAAGGAACGCACTTCCAATTATAAAATAAATGAGTCACAGGGATGAAATGTACAGTGTGGGGAAGACGGTCAATAATGATGCCGTATCTTTGTACGGTGACACATGGTAGCTAGACTTATCGTGGCGATCATTTTGAAATACACAGAAATACTGAATCACTATGTTGGGTACTGGGAACTAATATAGAGTTGTGTGTCAATTATACTTCAAAATTAAACAAGCTCATTGAAAAAGAGATCAGATTTGTGGTTACCAGAAGTGGGGCATGGAGGGAGGGGGAACAGCATGGAGGTAGTTGAAAGGTAAGAACTTCTAGTTTTAAGATAAATAAGTACTAGGGATGTAACCTTCAACATGACAAATATAATGAACATAACAGCAGAATGTCACATATTAAGGCTGTTAAGAGTAAATCCTAAGATTTCTCATTACAAGGAAAACATTTTTTTTCCTTCTTTAAGTTTTGTACCTATAGGAGATGATGGATGTTCACTACACTTACTGTGGTCATCACTTCATGATGTGTGTAAGTCAGATCGTTATGCTGTACCCCTTAAACTTGCACAGTGCCACAGGTCAATTATATCTCACTAAAACCGGAAAAAAAAGAATTTTTTTAAATATATATATATATCTGTAATTACTAGAAATAAAAACAAGTCACGATGGAGACACACACTGGATAATCATTTACAAAATGCAACTGTGTTTGACAAGAAAGAGAACATTCACAATAATCCTCATCTAATTCCTCACAGTACTCTTCTTAAAAATCAAGGGATAGAAAAGAAGTTCAACTGGATTTTTATTTTTACCACAGTCAATAACTGAAATTAAAGAAGCAAAAATTACTCTATAGAAATAAAACTTGAAGGCCAACTTTGAGTACCCACTGTGTTCCTCACACTGTACTGGGCACAAGGAATCCAAACATGCACTGTATGTAGTGCCAGCCCCGAAGGAGTGGACAGTCTAGTGATGGAGAGAGAAAGGGCCCTGCTTGCCTTGATGCAGCAGGATGCAAATGCAGCCTGTGATGAGGGCCTAGGAGAGCAAGGACAGGGAGAGAGAACAGTTCTCTCCCAGGTAGGTGGTATAGGTCAGGAGCATCTCACAGAGGAGCTGGGATTTCTGTTCTTTCTCAAAGGACACAGTTGGGCTTTATCAAGGAGACAGAACAGCATAAGCCAAAGTAGAGAATGGTGAAAAAATACAAAGTGTTTAGGGAACAGCAACTCTCCCCATGTGGGTAGGAGAGAGACTTGGAGGAAGGACGAGCAGGCCAAGAAATGGGAAATTTAGGTGGCAGCCAGGTTGTGTAGGGTCTCATAGAGAAAGCTGGGGAACCTATAGCTTCATTCTGTACACAAGAGGGAGCCAGTGAAAGTTAGTTGGATTTTCTAATGTTGAAATAGACTGCATATAATATAAAATTAATCATTTTAAAGTGAACAATTCAATGGCTTGTAGTGAATGAAGCATGCAACTACCACCTTTGTCCAGTTTGAAAATATTTTCATCACCCCAACAGGCGAAGCTATACCCATTAAGCAATTGCTCCTGCCCCTAAGTCCTGACAACCATCAATCTGTGCTCTGCCTCTATGAATGTACTTCTTTATATAAGTAGAATCATACAATATGTGAGTTTTTGTGCCTGGCTTCTTTCACTGAGTACATTTTTGAGGTTCACCCACCTGGCACATGTATCCCTACTTCATTCATTTTAATGGCTAAATAATATTCCATTCTCTGTGTAAAACAAAAATTCCTTATCCATCCATCTGTTGATGGGCATTTGGGCTATTTCCACCTTTTGGTTATTGCAAATAGTGCTGCCACGAACATGCATGTACTTAGAATGGTTTGTGTACTCGTTCTCAAACCTTTCAGGTAGCTATCTAGTAGTGGAATTGCTGGGTAACTTTGTGATGAACTGTCAGACTGTTTTCCACAGTGGCTGATACATTCCCATCAGTGACAGTTTTTAAACAGACTGTGACATAGAAAGAACAAAGCCAGTTAAGAGTCTATTCAGTTATCTAGGTGCAAGATGGCAGTGTCTGAGCTGGGACCACAGTGACTTCAGGAGGTAGAACTGCCTTATAAGGAATGATGACTCCTGTTTCTAGCTTGAGTAACTAGACAGATGTTTCAACCAGTAAGTAGGTTACACGAGAAGGGGAAAGCCCTCCGTGAAGGGAAAGAGGTAGAAGGGCTGACTTAGAGAAGTTGAGCATCCACCAAAAATATCCAATGGACCAAGAGGAATTCTGGTCACAGGATGAGACTGAGTTTCACTGTACGTTTACAATAACTTCAGAGAGAATAGTTGAAAGAGATACGCAGAACATGGAAGATCAAGAAGCAATTTCAAACAAGAAGAGAAGAGGGCCAAGGAAAGCAGTTTGGAAAATGCTCACATGTGAATGCAAGAACTGAGACCATGAATGTGAAAAGGAAGCAGAGAAAGAGGACAAAACTGAACTCTGGCTGAGATTACAAGAGCCAAAAATTAGATTTAGAGGTTCCTTATTGGTGGGGAGGGTATAACTCAAGTGGTAGAGCACATGCCTAGCATGCACAAGGTTCTGGGTTCAATCCCCAATATCTCCTCTAAAAAAATAATAAATAAACCGAATTACCCTCCCCCCTAAAAAAAAGGTTCCTTATTGGTATCTCTTCTAGAAAGATTGGCTCTTAATTCATGGTTGGCTTCTCCATGAGTAAGTACTCAGCAGGCATCCTCTTATTCAGAATCATCGTACACTGCCTGCCTCCTGTGTCTGGCATACTTACATTTACCATTTGGTTTTAGTCTACCAAAGCCCTGTATGAATATTACTTCCAATTTGCAAACAATAACCTGAGGCTTGGAAGGGTTAAATGATTTCCCCCAAAACACACAGCTAGTGTCAGAAACAGGGCTTGAAATCATACTCCTTCTACTATGCTTAGATGCCCCTGCTTCAGTTTCCTATCAAAACAATCACCTTTCTTTCTTGTCTTCTTTATAAGATTTTTCCCAAAGGTTACTTGCTTCTTTAGTAAATGATGATTGTTCCAAGTAGAGAATCTTGATTTGAGGAATTCTAAGTGCTTAAATATTTAAAACATAAATAGTAGAATAACCATTAACTTTTTTTAACTTAAGTTCCCAGTAACAAATAGTTATCTTGCAAACTTCATCAAAGATTAGCTTTCCTTTATATGAAATCACTGTCATTCATTTAAATTTAAATTTTTATGGTGGAAAACTATTTTGTGCTCTAATCTGTAACTTGCAAGAGTTCAGTAGATTTAGTTACTATAGTTTTGATGTATTATTTTTGTCTTTTGCTGAAGGAAGAGATATAAGTATTATTAACCAATCTAAAGTCTTTAACAGGATATTAATTTAATATTAATATCAGTTTAATATCAGGAGTCAGTTTGCCAAGTGTCTGTTGTAACAAAATTGTGAAATACTACGGAATCCCAACAGTATTTACACTTAAGTACAAATACAAGTCCTTGCATATTTATGGTATTCATAATATTGCAATTCAAACAAAATAATAACTACTATCCCAGTCCATCAAACATACCTCCTTCTCCTCCCTCCCCAGAGAGCACCCAGCCTTTCTATCACCTCTTTAACTTGGAAAACTCAAAGGAGGGTATCTCTGCAAACTTGCTGGTTCCCTTTCCCTGGGGCAGAAGGTAATTAAATGGACTTAAAAATCCTCCTCTTCAAATTCCTTCTGGGCTGTGATAAGCTAAGATCCTGTTTATGTAAACAAAAGTGCTTAATTAAACAGCGCATCAGATAATGTCAGAAAGAACTGGGAAGATTCTCATGCTACTGTTTTATTAATCAAAATTTGACTATATCTGTGAAGCCATGAAGACACATCAGTCTTCAAAAGGTAACAGTATTTTAATTTTCTAAAGCTTTTATTTCTTTTTTTGATCCTAACTTCATCTTCATTCAAAATTTAAATCTAGTTCTTTGAAAATTGGAAAGAATGATTAATTGACAGGAGGAAATAAAGACCACAATCTGACAGTGAAGTCCAGCACTGCTGCCTGTCAAATGGAAAGTAACCCAGAATTGAACTAATAAAAAGTACCAAATGGCTAATAAATGAATCTTTTGTCATATGTGATACTGTTATCAAATTCAGTGGACATTTTTAGGTCCACAATCTTCTTTCCCCTTTGTGTATTTGCTTATAATTTTCTCTTCAATTTCTCACCTCCTCGCTCTTCTGACACTACACAAATCAGGGCATTTGATTACACTTTCCTTTTAGAATTTCCTACCTCCCTGCACTTCCTGACCCTACTCTTTAGCCACCTCCATGAATGTTTAATTTTTTGGAGACTCTGATCATCCTACTCTCAAACCTCTAAAACTGATCACTCACAAACCTGCATCTGCATCCCTGTGTTCTCACATAATTCTTACTCAGCACAGTCCCAAGAGGATTATCAGTTTCTTTGCCAAACTACCTCCATTTCTCAGTTTAACTATTTTGATTAATTGGTACCACCAATCTTCTGGTTATGCAAAACTCTGTAGTCATCTTTGACTCTTTCCTCTCCTTCATTCTGAATTTAATCATGATATTATGTATATTTCACACAACTTTTCCAATAAAGATAATTCATTAATACTTAGTGCTTTCATATAAAGGTATAAAATGGCTTGTGCCTTGTTATTGGGCTCAGAAAACATGGTATGGTCACTGCACTCCCCGGCTCCCTACTTTCTCCTATACTCCTAAAACAACAATAACCATAGCAACTTACTTGCTGACAGCCCCATGTCAGGCTCTCAGACAGGTGTGGTCCCAAGGCCAGGGACAGGCAGTGAGTTGGCCTTTGCTGTCATCTCCCCTCCTGCTACCTCAGTTCTAGACACTGTTTGTACCAGGAGGATAAACAGTGACATCTTCTATATAGAAATTAAACTGACCTGTGGGATTTCTACCATAATAATGAACAATAGATCACAAAAAGGCAAAGTCATCATAAAGGAACAGAATGAATTCTAAGTCACATCAAGACTTGATTACTGTCTGATGACCTAAAGAAAGAATATGACACTCAGAAAGGGATTCCTTAATCACAGGTACCACTTAGAAAATGAGCCACAGAGACAAATGCTGGACGCCTTTTCCCTGCACTATACTGGGAGAAGCAGCCGGGGTTAGCAGACTTGGAGGAGTCCTGTCCTCCAGACCCGTCTACAGTCAGCAGGCAGCACCAGGCTGCTAGGCTGGTTCCTCTCACTCCCCTGTTCTGGTTCCATGCTCACTAGGGGCTTCTGAATGTGATCCGCTCTCCATGTTGGAAAAGAATGTTAGGGTCTTGCTGACAAGCATTCCCTCCATGTGATCGTGTTCCTCACTGTAAATGAATAATCTGGCTTTCTGGTTTTACTGGCCTTATAAATGTGGTTAAGGTGAATCTACCAGAGATGGATCTGCCCTCTGTAGTGCTGACACCAACTTCCAAGTTGGCCAACTGAGTGGCAGACCCTGTGGCAGACACAATCAAATAACCAAGGCAGCGAATGCCTTACTGTGAGGTCTAAAGAGGGTGCAACAGTAAGTATTTTTAACTAACCCTGAAGGATACTGTGTAAATTTTGAATAGCATTTACAAGCCAATCAAATTGTTTTGAATCAGTCATGGATTATAATCTGAATGATGCAAATTAAGAGATGGAAAATGTCATTCATTTTTTTTTTTGTCAACTAGTCATTAAATGAATAATGTGTGTTATTTTACTATCTTTGGAGGGCCAGGGGGAAGAATTCTACCTGCATTTAGTCACCACTGCCCCTGCAAGGGTATAAACCAGTACCTTGTACAGATTCAAAGGAAGATGCAACTAGTGTGGTTGGGGAATCTATGGCAGAGGGACAGAAAGCTAGAAACTAAGGCTATGTTTTACAAAAGGGCCAGGTATCCCTCGGCCTGAGAATCTTGATTCTCCCAGAGGGAAGACTTCCAAGGTAGCCTTAGGAGAAGACATTATCCCTCATGTCCAGAATACACCTGACATGGGACTTAATTCTTCTGGAATTACGGCCCATTAATCAGGTTGGCTTTCCAGGGAGAATATCAAGAATATCAATCCTTATCACAAAATGATCACAAATATACCTCTATAGGGCAATTTATAATCACCTGCACTTAACTCATTGATCCCGACAAGCCTCTGGTAATCAATCTCACCAAAAAACAAACCTTGAGTCCAAAAGGATTAATCCATCGGTAACTTTTAAAAAACTATACTCACTCCTAGTTTTCAAGTTTCTAAATGGTTACTTCTCTTCAAGTTTATTCTTCTACCTGCTGGATTCCCCCACTAGAAACCTTCCACTGTTATTAAGAAATTCCAAAAACAGACCATCAGAGAAGGGGAAGATGGTAGACTAACCAACTTTAAGTGCAGGGTTATGTACAGTCACATTCATCTACGTGGAAATATTTATGCAACAAAAGAACTGTTTCTGCTACTTATTCTTTTTGCTTTTATGAAAATTAGAATGCTTCCTATTGTGTTGTATGGTTTTAAAATAATTACAAGTCAATAATAGTCACTTAACATGTAATGAAGAAACATAGCAAAACAGAAACAAAGTCACAGATACTGAGAACAAACAGGTGGTTGCCAGAGGGGTGGGTGGAAGGAGGAAAGAAATAGGTGAGGGAGATTAAGAGGTACAAACCTCTAGTTGCAAAATAAATGAGTCACAAGTATGAAATGTACAGTGGCGAGGAATACAGTCAATAATTATGTAATGTCTTTGTATGGTGACAGAGTGTGACTATACAATGTTGCAGGTCAATTATACCTCAAAACAAATAAGGCCATAGAAAAAGCGATCAGGTTTGTGGTTAACAGAGGTGAAGGCTAGGTGGAGGGGGAACTGGATGAAGGCAGTTGAAAGGTACACACTACGAGTCATAAAATAAATAATTACTAGGGATGTAATGTATAATATAATAAAAATAATTAAATATAATAACTAGTGTATGTTATATATGAAAGTTATTAAGAGAGCAAATCCTAAGCATTCTCATCACAAGGAAAACATTTTTCTGTTTTTTTAGTTTTTAATCTACATGAGGTGACGAATGCTCACTAAACTTATTGTGATAATCATTTCATGCTATATGAAAGTCAAATCATTATGCTGTATGCCTTAAACTTATACAGTGCTTTATGTCAGTTATATCTCAATAAAACTGGAAGAAAATGCAATGGCTAATCTCCACATCCATTCTTCAATCATTCAACAACCATACTTATCAATTACATTCAGCTGTTTTCATATTCTGGATTAGTCTGCAAATATTTGTATTTCTGCCATATCACTTTTTAATGGAAGTCCTCAGCCCCCAAAATATCCAAAATGAGACTCATCGTCTCCCAGCATAAGTCTGCTCTTTTTCCTACATTCCCTGTTTCAGGGAATAGAAACACAACCCACTGAGTAAGAAACCTTTCTTATCATGACTCTCTCCTTCTCCCTCACCCCTCCCATCCATTCAGTTATGAATTTCTGTAGATTTTTCCTCCTGTAATTTTCCTATAATTTCTCAAGCCCATCCCTACTCACACTGCCTTTGACGAGGGTGCCATCTCTTCCTGGAGGACTGCACAGCCTCACGCTGGCATCTCCTTCCTCTAATCTCACCTCCCTCTTCTCGGTCCTCCACATCACCACCAGTTAGCCTTTTAAATTCAGATCTAACCAGCTCATTCTCAAATTGATCCCATGTAGCTCTTTCAGTTTAATTCAGTTTGCAGGCACTGTGATGGAAAGCATAAAGTTCAAAGCCCACTGCACAAAATACAAGTTTTAGTGATTTCCCAAACTACAGCTTTCCAGCCTTGTTTCCCATCATGTGACTACATGTGTCCAGTCACAACAGACTACACAGATTTCCCCATGGCTTTTCTGCCTTATGCATAGAATATCCTTCCCCACTTTCTCATCCTCTGAGACTTAAAGAGTTCCCCTGCCCATGACATTCACTCCTGAGCCGCTATAATGGGTCTGGTGTCTGATTCTATGGCAGCAAAACATTCTGTCACTGCCTCTCCCACAGCATACATCACAGTAGTTGTAACTGTTGCTTTGACCCATGTGTGTCTCCACTCTTGCCCTTCTCCACACTCAGACTGGGAGATTCTAGATGGCAGGTGCCATGAGCAGTTCATGGTTCATCTGCGACTTCTAGCACCCTGCTCAGTAGCAATTATACAATAGACAATCCATAAATACATGCTGAGTGATAACATTATGGGAAAGACTTCCATCAGAGTTGGGCCATGGGTTTCACAATTGGAAATATAGAAAAAATAAACTAGAGGAAAACAGAAGCTGAAAGGTCTTCTTGAATGATACAAACTAGGTAGTTGAGAGATTAAGTAAACCCTAGAAAAGTTTCAGAGAACAAAGTCAAGGGACAGCAGTGGTGTAACAATGAAGACAACAAAAGAGACAAGTGTCCAATCTGCCTAGTTACTGGTGATGCTACTGTGGTTGGTGACACAAAGAAGACATACTCCACCAACAGTGTAAACCAAATTCAACCTCTAGGGGCCCCATAAGAAAGACATTGTACAAACATAAGATTTTCTCATGCTTCTCATGCAATTACAGAACATTCAAAAGCTCGAATCCTAAACATGTTTATAAAGTAGTCAGATTGTTATTCATTACTGTATCTTAATCAATCATTGTCAACACGTGGGATGTGTCTGTTTCTATACTACTGACATAAACCAAAAGAAATTACCTGTACAATTTTTTAGCTGAGACTATGAAAGATTGCAGAAAACTGCCCTATTGAGTCTTTTCTTTGACAAAAGTCTGCTATGGGCATGGAGAAAAAAGCAGTCTTATAGAATAAAAAAGAATCCTTTTTTCAATTAAATTATCACCAGACTAACTATGCGAAATGCTCAACTAGGAATTTTATCTGTTGTTCCCAAAGTATTTTGAGTGATGTAAACATCTATAACATCCCCAAATGCTTCACAATATACCTACAAAAAATGCAAGCACAACTTATCGTAGAGACATTGATTTCTAGAAAAAGCTATTAGGATTTTTAGGAAAGTCAGAGAGGCAGCAACTACTGAGGAGTAAATGTCTTCAAACTATAGTTCAATTGGAAAACTTATCCAGAAGTTTAAGTTATTTGCTTTATCTTCTGTATGTGTAAACCTTACCCCATTCTGTTCTAATATTAAGGAAGCAATGATCTTGCCCAAGAAAAGCCTTTAGCAAGCATGAAGTCAAGACATGAAGCAGAAGTGAAAGGTCTGTCCAGTCCCATCACTTTCATGTCATTTCTAAAAGCTCAATTTCTGGAATGAACATAGAAAAAGTAAACAGAAGTTGCCTTTTGCCAGCCTCGGTCAACTCTGAGACTTCAAGGCCTCGATAAGTGAGCAAACTCTCTCCTCCCCTTTCCCACTCAAGAGGCGCACACACTGCGAACTGCCACAGGACAGTCAGGGCACTCACTGGCCTCGCCCTGTTCAGCTTCCAGGCCGCAGCCACCTCCTTCCTCAGTTTCTCCTTCCCGTTTGATGTTTGTTTCTCCTTTCTGTGCAGGCTGAAATAATTTGACCCATGAACACCTTTCTTGGGGCAAATAGCTTTAGCATCTCTTACATAATGATTATTAAAATAATTAAACAAGGAAGCCATCAGACTGGGGTGTTTCTAGGGCCTTGGCAGCACCGAAAGCAATCGAAACCTGAGCCAGGTCCACGTGCCTGAACCCAGGAAAGTGAAGCTTGGGGGCAGCCGATCGCCAACAGCCAACTGGGCCTCCCAGATAAGGTGATCCCTTAAGCCACAGCCAATCAGATCATCTTTTTGCTTTGTTTCAGTATCTAACCTACAAAATCCTTGCCCCTCGCTCCTGTGGGTGGAACCCTCCTAACCAGCTTGGGCTCAGGGTTGCCAGATTCGAATCAATTCATGCTCAAATAAACTCTCGAAAAATTTTTATGTGACTCAGTTTACTTTTTAACATGATTAATACTTTAGGCTATAAGTTAACTGAGAATTGTAATACTTCTTAGAAATTCATAATTCTTAAATATTAGACAATAAACACCAAACCAATGACTTCTTCAATCTGATTTGAATATTTTATATTTTGATTTATTTTATTGAAATTGTATTTGCTACATATTTCTCCAGAACTTCCATTTTCTTCTCTTTATATAGATATAACTAAGAATGGAAATGAATCATGATAACCAACTTTATCTATCAGGCTATCGATAATTTTAAAAAAAAAAGAAATATGCTCCCTTCATATGTTGAACTGTGACAAAATTTTTAGTTGCTATTTTAATAGGCACTTTACCCAAATGTTGGGAATTTCATGAAAATGCTCTAAGTTAAGTTATGGTAATCTCTAAGAAGAACAAATAGAAATTTTTAATAAATTTGTGCCAAAACCTGAATTGAACCAGAAATTGAAATTATTTTGACATATAATCATTTAATAATTAGTCTTTCAAATTCATAAAATACATATTGTTTAAAATCAAAGATTCAGTACCTAAAATTTATAATTTTTAGTTTGTAAATTTTACAAAATTGACAATCTTTGCTGTGCTATTATTGTTTTTGTCATTTGTTTTATAAAGACCACAGGCCATCTTCTTTTTGAGGAAAAACACTATATTACTAACATTCAAAATCTAATTCCAATTTTAGTATGCCTCTGATCACTAGAAATAATAATAAAAACCCTCTGTAAAAGTCTGAACCTAACTCCCCCCTCTCAGGGATCATCTTAATTTTTTTTTAATCCATCCTGGAAAATGTAACATTTTTTTTTCAAGCAGCTGATGCTTTTAAACATGCTGGACTGGGCTGAGCATTCCTTCCTCCTGATGTCATGCACCAGCATTTGTCTCAGAAGACATCTTTTGTAGTTGTAACTAAAAGGCAAAAGAAATCAGAGCTTGAACAAGGAGAGAGGGAGAGAGGGGGAAAATTGCTTAGACCAATCCACTAAAAAGAATTCGGACACGAATCTGTATATTTTTAGTCACTCAACATGCACACTTTAAAATAAAGCCTTCTGACTTCTGTAAGGTATTGTGCTTATTTTCACACTATTGGTTTTAAAAACGCTCTCTGCTTTATGGTAATGTGTCACTGGGAAGTTAGCTATAGTTTCATGAAAGACGTTTTCATCCCTGACTGGCATCTTCTCAATAGCTGGGGCCCAGGCACACCGCTCTCTTCCCGGCAAGGCCCTCTGCGCTCAAACAGTGCAGCATTCATAACTTATTCTCAGCACCACAGGGCAGCTCCACAGAAAAGCTTCTCCAACCTAATGGGTTACATCACTGAAAAGTCTTCCATTTGGCCTAGGTGAAAAACATGAATGCATGCCTCATTCATTTCTCCACCTTAAAAAAAAATAAAGTAAAATCATCTCCACCCTAAGCTAAAGACCTGCATTCCCACAGCCCAGCGCCATGAAAGCTACAACACTGCTCTGACTGAATCTCAGGCAGCGGTGCTGCAAACTTTCTAAACGGCCACGAACTAATTTTCACAACTTGTGCCGCTATTTAAAAATGCCCACGAGAAACCAAAAATAACTCTGAATTTTAACAGAGAAATCTTTGATTGGTGCTTACATTGTCTTTAGGTTTAGCTCACATTTTAAAAATATACTTGACATACAGTCATGGAACCAAAATCCTCACCCTCCCCACTGACATCAACACACATAAACCAAGGCACACAGAGGTTTCCCTTTTTCCTTTTTCCACACTTTTCCTGATGGTCAAAGGAAATCAACTGCACCCAAGCCTTTTCAGAGTGTGTCAAATACCCATGATTCTTCGGAAGGTAGGCACCCAGTAGTCCAAAATATTTTAAGTTGAAAAGAATACACTTTTTTTAAACCTGTCTCCTCATTAGACTATGCCTTATAAGACTGAATCATAATGAATTGCAGGAGAACACTTCCATCTTAGTCTCAAAACACAGGTATATATTCAGACTTGGGGAGAAAAACCCCATTGCTCATATTCCTTCTCTAAATCATACAGATGAGAGAGGGCAGGTAGAACTAATGCTCCAGCCACGATGTTTAAAATGCTGCACAACTTCCCAGACCACAGATGCACACAGACTGCCCAGGAGGCACGCAGGGCTCTGCAAGGGGTTCTGAACCCTCACGGCGGCGTCCCTGCGGGCTCTCAGGGCTGCAGTGACAACAGGAGCAGCTCCATGTTCTCACTACCTTACTGCTGTCTGTCTGAACGACAAGGGAAAGCCACGTCAATTATGAAGAATCGAGGACCTATGACTAACAACTCGCACAAAGCCGTTTATATCCTGGGTCGTGTACATCCATCCTCGCTCACCAACCCATGACGTGATAGAACTTTATAGCTTCTTCTAAGCTATTTCTGTGCATTATGGAGACTCAACCTGCCATCCATGTTCAGAATCAAATCCTAAACATCCTTGTGAAATGCTCACACAAATCAACTGCTGCACTCCTATAAGCTGAGAGCTTTTTTCATGCCTCCTCTTCCCTTCCATGATGTGTCTTCTTATGAGTTTGTTGACTTTGTTGTTTCATTTGTTTTTCAAATATATTCCCTAACTGACATACACAGGGAAAAAAAGAGATCTTCCCCAGAAAGTCAACATGAAGAATTCTAAGAGAGCCTCAACTCCTTTATGAAATATAACATACAATTTGGGCATTAAACACTTTCCAAGAAAACAAACATAAACATTGATTCTTGAAGTACTAAAAGTCCCAATTTGCATAGGAACAGCCTAACATCAACACAGTAGACTTTTAATAACCAAAGATCCCTTCTCTGTGCTATTTGTGTAATGTCGTTTTTTATGTACTGTAGATTTCTGGCTTTTCAAAAATGTTCACTAGCCTCTGGACTATGTAGCTTATACCTCTCTCCTCCAAGACATATCACTGAAGCCCTCCCTAAACTAAGTGAAAAAAGACACTGGCATATATAAAAACCACTGTTACCAAGTGCATCTATAGGATTCCTTTCTTTGTTCTCCATTTTCTTTATCAATATATATTATTAGCTTGTTTATTTGAATCTGATTATAAGCATATCTTGCTGAGACAGTATTCTGGCATGTCATGCCCAGATGGCCCTCATAAATATCAAGTAATAATCATTACCATAATTTAAAGAATTCCCTTTATGAGAGAACAGATACAATTTGGCCCTCAAATTCTTTACATCTTTATGCAAATTACAGCCAGGACTTAATTGGTTGGCAAGGTAGATGTCAAGTCAGAAAATCTCCCTTAATGTAATCGGCCTTAACAATTAAATCTGCACTTTTAGAACATGGGAATGACTACATTGGAACTGTAGACTTGGTGGCCATTCCTCCAGAAACTCTTTTAGAAGACAGGGCAGAAATTCACAGAATATTCACATGACTAAGGATAATTAACGTCAACCATTTCCACCCTACGAAAGAAAATAGAGCTTCTGTTAAGAATGAACAATAAAGACATTATTTTAGTTTCATTGTTTTTTTTTTTTTGAAGCAGTTCCTATCTCTAAAAAATATATGCAAACACAACAGCATTCCAGCTATCCCAGTGTTACCCAATTTGCTGATAATGTTGTTGGAATAAATTTTGTAAATACTAGAATAAAATTAAAAACTGATTAAATATTATTTCCATTCAAAATGCAGAACAAGAAAGGCTTAAAGAGAATGGAAATGTAAGTATTTGGATAGTTATTCAACTTACGTGCCACATCTACAAAGACGGATGAAGACAACACGGTAGAACACCAGATTTCTGTTATAATTCATCTCTTTCCTTTTCTGTATTTACTTAACCCTTTTTGAGCATTTTCACCTTATATAAGCACTAAGAAAGTGGCAAGATTTACATAAGGATATCACCCTCTCAATCTAAGCAGAAGATCTCTGAAGAGCAGTATGAGGAAGAATCCTCACTTGACTCCTAACTCCATGCAAAATTCTAAAATATAGCAGGGATTACAGCCAAACAAAACTAAGACTGAGCCACTATTATCCAGGTCAGGGTTACATCTAAACAATCCTCACGGGACAACACAGAATGTGTTACGTATGCTGAATCTAGTCACTCAGGCTTCATTTTAAACCATATTGTATTAAACAATCTTTCTTCTGAATGAGTTTTCCTGTGCAACATTTAACACTTCTATTTCATTCAATAAGCTTTGATAAATTACATAAATAAGGCACATCACTAATTTATAGCCATTACTGGAGAAGAAGGAAACCCAAAACATGCAACACAGTTTCAGCCAAAGATTTGAATTTATAGCGTTTGGCAAGGACTTTTGGAATGAATATCGGTGTATGTTATTTTTTCATTTATAAAGGGAAATTTTCCATTCAAGATTATTGTTGAAAGAACTAAATTAAGTAAAAATCTACAATGTCAGATAAAAGAGTTCATCTCAAAAATGAATGATTTAAAATGAGTGCCCTGACCCCTATATACTGGGAATGTAAACAGGTCATTCTAATAAATCATTCCATCAATAAAGTACACGCACGCGCGTGCACACACACACACACACACACTATTTGGTGGAATAAGGAATGGGAGAATTTCCATAGCCTAAAGAAAAACACAAAATTTCACAAAGAAAAATTTTGCAGGTTTTTAAACTCTACACAATATTCTAAGAAATACAGAACTTGAGGAATGTCTTTGTCTTTGATGGAGAACATATTCACTATAATAACTAGTTGAAGACAATGAAAACCCCCTCAGTATCTCTGTGTAATAGCAAAATGCTATACAAACATCTACGTTTCTGGATGTTGAAATTTCTGTTTCTTCTCTTATTACACCTAAAACACCAACTGTCCTTTCATCGTCACTTAAGAAAACTTGTAGTTACACACCATGCTGCAAACTGCCACAAACAGCCAAATCCCACACATATCATTTCCGGTACAGCCTCAAACTTTTAAATGACTCCTGCACTATAGAACAATAAATGAAAGCTGTAAGTTACTCAAAGCTTTATTTCAGCCAAGAGTTTTAGCTCTGCCTCCACCATCTGAGTGATATCAGCAGGTGGGAAATTGAGTGATTTTGGTTTCACTTTCTTTTTTTTCCTTTATCCTTCCATTGGCAGTAAAATGTCCATGGACGAGTGCATGTAATGTAGTGGACAGATGCAAGGTACCATGCAGAAGATAAGTGTACAGAATTTAGGAACTAATTGGATTTGAGAAGGAGGGGTTGTCTAAAATTCTGCCAAGTACTAAGCAAATATAACAGAAGTAAAAGCCTGAGGTGAGAGGTTAACTTATTTAAGGAGTACATACAGATAGAGGCATTACTAAGGGGTATCCTATTTTGGAATTTGAGATGCTGGGTCGATACCTCAAGAGAGGAGAATGTTAGAAAAATAAAGTAGAAACATGGGAGACACAGGAAGCAGAGATGCAAAGTAATGAGCCATGGGCATAGAGCTGCTATTTGACACCCTAGGAAGAAACGACATCATTTAGGGAGAAAGTGTAAGCAGACGAGAAACTGGCCTGGCATTATCTGCATTTGTGCAGTTAGGAGTTGAGCGTGCTTCGGCTGTGCCCATCGAGACCGTCTGCTGCTGAAGCTCTTCCTACCACCCCAAGGAGATAGTGAAATAAGATACATGCTGCTGTAAGTACACCTGAGAAACATCTATATGACACTTTAAGGGAATCCTTTATGGCTTCAAAAAAAAAAGCTCGACAAGATTTATTTTTAAATGGTCAACTTCTTGAGTGTTTTTTAAATCAAAAGAACACTATTTTTCAGTAATAAAAATAATGTCTGAAAATTTTAATGTAACATATAATTTACGTAGTTTCTCGTCAAAACATGGACTGCACAGGGACATAAGTGTGTTTAATATGTATCCGTTAAAAAAAACTAAATGACCACCACAGTTCACCTCCGGGGTGGATCACTTCCACACTGGGCTCAAAGATCACCTTCTAAAAAGTAGTCTCAAGATGCATGTTCCATTTACAAAAGCCCTTCAGATGAAAGATGTTTTTGCAAATGCAAAATATGAATTATTGTCATCATCATTTTTATTGTGCTAGGCATGTGAATGGATTTTGCATCTGGTGGCTCTAAGGTTTTACCACAGCAGGGTGGCTGGGTTAAAAATCTAAATTCCTAAAGCAATACTGTAATACTTTGAACCATAGTGACATCCAAGAGGGATAATGACTTTCTGATGAAGTGAGCAGCTTCTCTGTGGTAAGAGGAGAAACGCCAAACCTGGAACCTGGTGCAAACTCATTGCTAACTCCTGGCTGGAAGTGGATAATAAATGGCTGCAGGCATTTCTTAGTTCTCCTGTGTGAACCTCTAATAGCAAGAACCACTCCAGGCCACAGAGCTGAGGAGCCTAAAAATTTGAAAAATATGTGTGTTTATATAAATATATATGTATGTATATATGTGTATATAGCTAAAAAATTAAATTGAAATGCTATTTTCTAAATACTTTCCACAACATAAGTGGCCTGTATCTTCTTTCAAGACAGAGTATCAGTTTATTTCAAATTTAGAGATACTGGCCTCGATTCAAATTCATGGCAGTTATAGAAACCAATGTTCCGTGCCTTGATTCAGGTGGCAAGCATTAAATCTTTTTCCGGCTGTCATGCAACAACAACTTTAATACAAATTAGCACTGCCAAACTCAGCTTCCTGGGCTCAGAGGTCCTTGATGCTACTCCCTGAATTTTATTCACACTTTCACATGAACTGTGCTCTTTTGAAATGGTAGCATCCGAGAAGAAAAACCTAAACAAAAACACAATTTAATTATTCTCAATGTATGCTAATTTACAACTCACTACAAAAAAATTAATATCCTCCTTTTCACTTTGATTAATGTGAAACAATCATTATGTCATACAGGAGAATGTTCTTAACCGTAAATTCCTTTCCTATCACTGCAGCTCTCCCTTCAAGCTGTTTACATTGAATAGAGACCTGTCAATCAATACTAATTCAAAAATACAGTGCTTGTGTTAGTATCTTGTGGTTCTTGAGTCAAACCTTTCCAAAGCTCACAACCAGCGGAACAACAGACCAAAAATAAAAGAGCCACCTCTTCTCACTAGATAGGAAAACCCAATTAACTCTGAACCTGACACTCCAAACAACTTTGGGATGACTTCCAGCAACGAAAGACCTGTCAGAGACACAATATTTCAAGCAAGAAATGGATTCTTCTTATTTCTCAAATTGGTTTTTAATTAAGACACTCCCAGGAAAAACATGGTGATAAAGCAGCTAGTCTTCGCTTCCAGGTCTCTGGATATGTGATATGTTCAAAACCATGATCCTCCGGCAAAATTCTAACACTCACAGAAACTCTACTTAGCTGCTTTAGAATTGACATAATAGTATGTCATTTCTTCTTTAAAAAAAAAGTTTCTGACAAGTCAATTGGCATGATTCTAAAACTAAACTCACCTCCTGGTTTAGTAGCAGTTTTCACTAAATCATCACTTCAAAGCCCACAAAATGGACAATATAACACTGAAAGGACCTCATTCCAAGATTTCGCTATGTATTTTTACTCTTTCCTGACCTGAGAAATTCAGGAACCAGTATTTTTAGGCTGGGGGAAAAAAGTCTAAATAATGAGAAGGGGGGGGATGTGAGTCCCTCAATGTTGTATTTAAATACCTAAACAGAGCAATTCAGGCTAGGGTGTCCTGATACACTGCAGCCCTCAGACCCAAAGAAAGATGTCACAAATCATGGCCTGCAGACATGTATGGGCCTTCTAAAGAGTTTAAAAGAGTGTGAACGTCTGAAGCACAGGAGATGGCGAAGACAGGAGGGTGGCATCAGACAGACAATGGCTCCTTACTGCTTATGTTGCCTTCCACTGGAACTTTTATTCTCTGAGCCCTAGTGTTCTAAATTTTAAAATGAAAACAACAGTATCTCCCTCAAGAGATTTTTGCAAGGATTAAATGAGAAAACGTGTCTAATTCACTGATGCACGTAACAGGCACTAAATAACTGTTAGTTCTGAATCTTTGAAATTCACAGCAATCAGTGGAGTGAACATTAGTATCCCCATTTTACAGATTAAGAAACTGGGACTCAGCTCAACTAGTCTGTTGGAGGGCACACAGGTTTTAAGTGGCAGAGCCAGATGTTCTAGAGAAAAACAGTAATAAGCAGAATAACAACAATATTAGAAGCAAACATTTATTGCGTGCCTACAACATAGCAGGCACTCTCCTAAGCTCTTTAAGATGTTATCCAGTGTAATCTCCTAGGGACCCCATGAGATTCACACTATTACCCCATTTTATAGATAAGGAAAAAACTGAGGCTCACAAGTGTTGAGCAATTCTAAATCTCTCAGCAATTGTTCATTAAATTCTTAAGATATTCCGGGGATGGGGGGATGCAAACAGAAGACAGATAGGACTCTTGACCCCTGAACTCTACAAAAATCACACCTATACCGTCTTGAAAGGTTGTCACCTTAGAGACTGAGGAAAATATTAATCTAAAACTGAATGCAGTAACTACCTGCTACTTTATCTTCCGGAAAAAAAAAATAATAACCAATCACTTACAGATCTTTTCTCACTAATCCAGCCAACAGTTGTCTAGTACACAAAATAATTACCATTTCCACTTTGTTGCGGAAAGATGTCTTACAGCTTGGTGTTACAGCTCAGCTGTGACAGCAACCTGGATCCCAGCAACAGACCAAGCAGCACTCGAAGAGTTGGAGAACTCAGGTTTCTTACGCCAGGGGGCCCAGCAGACTTAACACTTCAAGCACTAGACCCCAACTGTCTGTTTACACAGGCCTTTTATAGGCTGCCAGTTTTACACTTTGCAACATCATATGCAAATAAAGTATAACAGAAGTTGACCAACCAGGAACAAGCTTTGTAGAAATAGACCAATCAGGAGTGAGCTCCATGCAAATGAAGTACTACAAATGGACCAATCAGAAGTTAGGGAAGTGGATCAATCAGAAGTGAGAGTAATAACCAATCAGAAGTGAGAGTAATAACCAATCAGAAGTGAGAGTAATAACCAATCAGGAGTGAAGGAAATAACCAATCAGAAGTGAGCTCAGGGAACCAATAGAATTCTAGGTGTAAGTTAGCCGCTTTAGAGGCAAAAAGTGAGATAAAGCCTCTAGCCCAGGGAACTAGATGGTGCTGGGAGGAGAGCAGCGGCCCTGCCTAGGGGTCCTGCCGGTCTTTTTATGGGGCTTCCCGCCTCACTTTACAGAGTAGTAAAGTGACATAGAGAAATACTAAGAGTCTTGGATCTATGGATTAAAAACTGGTTTCAAAAGTGAAAACAGAACATTTCTGAAGGAATTCTGAAGGATTAGACATCTAGTGAGCCCCTCCAATGCCAGAGACCCAGTTTCCCCCGTGAAGTCTGGGAGCTCTCCTGTACCCCACATCTAGCGCCCAGATCTATACACAGCTACGGTTTAGATACACAAACTCCACTACCCCTTCCAAGTTCCTGTATCTGAGACCGAAGCTCCCAGCATTGCCACCACTTTGCACAACTTGGTGGGGGGGGGGGGGACATCATTCACTTCAACTGTAAGTTAAGTCATGGTCTATGAGTTGTAGAAGGCATGGCCCTGCCCCCAGCTGTGTCTCTGGGCTTTTCCCTTGGGGTAGGTAACACATGTTTTACTTTCCCAAAAGTAGCCTGTCCCCACCTCAACTCCCAACTCTCAATCTTACAAAAAATTCAAAGCACGATGTATACACCCTGCGAAAGAACAGAGCTTTGCACATCTGGAATCCAGCCTCTTCTGCAGCATACTATCTCAGTGACTCAGCAAGTTTTATCACCTCCCCAATCCTCCATTTCCTCCTCTATAAATGGGATAATAACAATAGCACCCAACTCAAATGGTCACTGTAAAGACTGACTGATATAACAAAGCACCTAGCACAGTGCCTGGCACATGCGGCCCCAATAAATATTACTAGTGGTCAATTATATTAACATTATAACTCCATTTTACCATTCCTCTCCAATTTAACCAGACCCATCCAATAAAACTTGTGAGAAATACCAGGAAAAAGTAGCACTAAAAGAAGAAATAAATTTTTTAAACGAGACCCCAAAATAGATTTCAGCTCTCCAGACACTCCCTGTGCTGTGTGGCTACTAAAAGAATGACTATATTGACAGAAACTGCTGAAATTTTTCAAACCAGCAATTTTATGTGTTTTTTTTCCCCTCTACTGACAATTCAATTCAATAAATAGGGGTGTATGTGTGTGTGCATCAGAGACAAAACTTATTAAAAAATTACCATTGTCTTATGTCTAGAAATAGCAACTAGAGGAACCAGTTAGAAAAATTATGGCATCTTTGGAGCCTACAGTCTGTTTTAAATCATAGAAAATATGAGGAGGCAAAATCTTGATGCTGCCAGCTCCAAACAAGGGAAATGAAAAGTTTACCTAATAGACTATATTTATAATGATGGTGATAATTGGAGTTTTTATAGCTGGTGTAATCTAAAAGTATCTTTTAAAATGTAATTGTAATGCAGTGAAAATAGTGACTTTTTTTAACCTTGGAGAGATATACTTGATGGGAAAGAGTCCTCTGAGAACAGAAGAGAAGGGGCTAACTCAAGGTGGAAAGACAAGGAATGAGTTACGGCTGCAGAAAATCCACATTTGCACTCATCCACTCTCTGGGCGGCTGTGACTAGACAGCTAGGTTTGCACATGCTTGACAAGATGGCCATAATCCGACAGATGGAAGTTACCTTGATTCTTTCTTCTAACTTGTCAGTAGGGGTTTTTTAAATAAAGGTCTCAGATCAGATAATTAACCTTAATACACAGGTATTGCCCATCTGAGATAAATTGTAAAGCACTTTCCTCTAATCTTCAGGGATGTTCTGTGTGTATGTATATGCTAATAACAGAGGCATTAACCAATGTCCACTCTTAAGTGAGAAACAATTAAGGAACAATAAATTCCTGGGAAGAGCAGGAAAGAGGTATGGATTTGTGCCTGGTAAATCATTTAAAGCAGCAATCTTCAAACTTCTTTGATTGTACACCACTATAAGTAAAACATTTTCTAGAATCGGCCTTTAAGCATCAATGTACCATTCATAAACATGTACAACTGTACTAATACTGCATGCGTATTATGAAACACAAACAAGAAATAAATTTTAAGAGGCAAAGTTAAAAAGAGAACATAAATCCAAGTTTCATTATTTCTTTCCTGAACCAAAACAAGTCCTCCTGCAAATCCCCCAGAGTGAGCACATCCCACTTGGAAACCCTGATTTTAGAGATCAGGAGCAGGTGAGACACACAAAGACCTGGCTTGAGAGCTCTCCTACCAGGTCACTTTCTGTCTGCATGAATGTTTCTTACAGTGGAGTCCAGGGGCCACCTACATCAGAACTGTCTGAAGTACTGGAGATTCCCAGTCTCCATTCCTGCCTGACTTAACCAGAAGGACTGTAAGCCTCCCCAAAGAATTTTTATGTACCCTGATGTCTGAAAGCCCTGATGTACATCAATCCCCAGGAGCTGATTGCTTTTGCTCCTTCCTGGTTGTAACCCCCAACGTGGTCAGAAGAAGGAAAAGTCTAAGGTTAGAGTGGTTCTGGCAAAGCTCATAAATACACACACACACCCCCACACCCACACCCCGCCTCCTCGACCACCACCACCACAACAATAGCAACAGAAAACCTCCAAGGAAGAAGGTCACTTCTAAGAGGTAGAAATGCTGTCAAAACTGCAGAGCTGTTTGTTGGTATTTTGTTCTATTAACTACCCATCCTCCACAATTTGCTGCATTTTCAGTCTTCCTTTCCTATAAAGGACTTCACACTCCTCCACTAAAACGATTACAAATATTTAACAATTAAAAAAATAAAAACTGATATGATACAAATATACTAAGAAATGGTGTGCACCTTTTGCTCCAACTCACTGGTCCAGTGATTTAAAGACAGCAAAGAGGCTTCTTTATAAATCTCCTCTGTTGACAACATCAACAAAGGTGACCATGACCATTTGAAAGAAATAATGGAAACAAGACCCTCCTAGAAACTGAAAGAAAAAAACAACCATATTTTCTCAAAAGAAGACAAGGAATCACACAGCGTTAATACCTGTTCTCTACACTGGTGGTATTAAAATACTTGACGTAGAAGCAAAAGTTTCTTTATTCAAATAGCTCCATCTATTAGAAATTTTTAATCTTTCAAGTGCTTGTTACAGAACTTAATATTAAATTTTGCTAGTATGGAACAGTAGAAAACTACTCTACCAATATCATGTAACAACAGACAAATCTAGAGATCATGATTGATTATCTACTGATTTCTAACATTGTTGATCAAACACCTTTCTCTATTTATTCTCATTAGTAACACTAAAAAAAACTTATTTAGTTTGTTTGTTAGTGTTATTTTTGGTTTTAACTTTTTTAAAAAATAATTTTCTGGCATAGTTTGGATGATACCATGATGAATAAGAGTGACCGTGTTGTACTGACCTGATCACTGAGATGTAAGCTGAGGGTTTCTGGAAAAGCCCTTCTATGCTTTCCTGACACAAAGCATGAAAGGGGCTGTCCCTCCACCAGTCCTCACCAATCCTCACTGAGACCAGACATGGTAGAGCTGGAGTAGCTACCTTCTAATTAAGGAAAAGAAACCAAAAGAGGCAGCTCTGTCTTTGTTAGGTTGTTAAACCAACACCAATAATCACCTACTTCTGTATGTTTCATGACTGAAAAAAAAATTAACTGATCTTTGTTTAAGCCATTATTAGCTAATTTGCCTGTTGTCTGCAGTGGAAAAATATCCCTTACTGATACGTACCTTCCTTTTCTTCATCACATTTCCAAACGCATTCAAATGTCACCAAATATCTGAGTTATTCTTATCCTTCTGAACTAGCAAAGCATTTTATCTGTATAAAGTCTTACTACGTTTTTATGTATGATTATTATTACTTTTTTCCTACTGGAAGGTGAACTCCTTGAGGGTGGAGGTCCTGTTTCACTTATCTTGGCTCCCTACAAAGCTCTTAGCAGAGTGACTAGCAATCATAAGTGTTTAGTTTAATACTTACTGAATGAATTCACTGATGATGAATGATAACCTCCTTTGTCTCTTAGACAACGACAATCAAGCTCACAGATCTTCCTATGGAAATGGCTCCTGGGTAGATTCTACTCATACATTCTACCTGTATAGACCTGTTCACTCATTCATTCTTCAACATTAATCTATTAATCTATGTGCAAGGCAATATATTATGTGCCAAAGGAGCAGAAATCCATTTGATATAGTTTGCAACTTCAGATGAAGTAATTTATTGTAGAAAATAAATATATATTCACTTACATTATACCCTCTGGCCTACTTCAGACGGCAGCACTTGAAAGGGTTACTTAATCTAGGTATCCCTGCTATAGAAATGACATTCAAAATTCAAGATACACTTGTAGAACTGAAACAGATCTTTGTTTACAAGCAGTTTCAAACTTACAAACAAATGAAATTCTAAAAGTACATTTTTGTAGGAAACTTGGAACCCTTTTTCAAACAAATAGCTTTTAAGATTGCGATCTGGTCAGCCTCAGATACCTGTATAACTTTCATGTAGCAGAATTAAGGACCAAATATTCCCAAATGAACGCTAAGTCAGTGAAAAAGGAAATTAAAAAAAAAAATTTAAGTCAACCTCGTGCTACCCCTCTCCTTGTTTGGGTTTGGAGTTAGCTCAAGGCAAAAACTCCAAATAGACGAATATGTTCTCAGAATCTTTCCTTCCTTTAGTCTTCTTTTTCCTAGATACTAAGCTGAAAGTGCCTTATTCAAATGTTCATAACCACTCCCCTTCCTACATAACAGGAGGGTCCCTCACCATCATCAAAACCATGACCTTTCCCACCCTAACCCCCCAAGCAAAACTCTCTTCACTGCAGAAGAAAGAGAGCAACGTGATCGCACTCATTTGTAAGGGTGCTTTCCAGAAGTATCAGCCTTGTAAAAAGAGAGTGTGCACCACCCCAATGTATCTGACTGCCGAGTCCCGTCACCCCTCAACGCAAGGTGAGCATTTCAAGTAAAGTAGGGCAGCAGCTTTCCATCTGAGGGGGAGGCTTTCTGAAGCCAGTCTGAAGTGAGCGGACTTTGGGGGTAAGCGTCCCTACCCCAGTCCTTCCACCACTCCTCTTTATTCCCGAACTCGCAGTTCTCAAGGGCCCCTCTAAAAATGCATTTCGTTCAGCAAAGAAACATGAAGGATCTACCACGTGGCAAAGTGTTGCTTTTTTACCTCTTTTCTTACAGTAGACAGAGCAGGGATTTAAATAAGAGAGAGCAATGGGTGAAGAGCGGCAACCTGCTGGATTTATTATGGGTCATTTGAAATTTGGCAACCATCTGCACTTAAGGGATTGAAGACTTCGATTAAAACACCAGTGTGATTGCAAGGAATTTAACTGTTCTTTCCTGCTGCAGACTTAGGCAAAGACTCTGTGTGCCTGCGTGCATGCAACACTGTGTAACCGCCACACTGCGTAACCTTGATCTTTAGGAATCTTCAAAGGCAATAATGGGTATAAACTATCCCCAATTTTTTAAGCTGACAGAAGTCCTACATTTGTTTTAAATAAGGCTGAACAAGGTAACTAAACCATCAAGTTTCTTTGATTTTAAATAGTGTTACACTGGCAGTGTTTCACTACAGAGACTATCTCAGGCTGACCAAGGGTCCCACTGGTAGACATCTATCACTAACTAGTAAGAAATGGCAAGATGTGAACATATCTTAGTAAGTGCTGTTTACTAGATTAAAATATTTCAAAATGGGTCTAGCAGGAATGTAATACTTTGAGTAATGAAAAGTCTGGAAAACATGATCATGGATTTCATTAAAATATGAACAAACTTGGGAAATAAAATATACTCCAGAAAAGTTTACATAAATATTAGTCATCAACTGATGAGGCAGTCTACATTAAAAAGTTAAAATGTGATCTAAAATGGAGCTCATTTTAATGAAGCAACAAATATTACTGCTTGTGTCTTTCCTGCTGAAAGTTCTAAGTATTTTTAAGGTATTTACTTTCACCTGTAAAAGCAGGTAGGCATTTTTAATAAACTTTGCCCCTAGGGAATTGAAGATAACAGTATACCTGGCAAATCATTCTCAGGCCTACTTTTTAAAACTTACTAGTTTCATAAAATAAACCTTAAACAAAAGCCATATATTTTGCTAGAGATGATACACAAATGGTTAAGTCTATAAAGGAAAAGATGGAAACCATTTTCACAAAAGCCCAAATCATCACCACCACAGGGAGGAGGGGGCGTGCACACTTCTGGGTGGTCACTTCTGTGCCGGTGCTGTCCGTCTCACCCCGGGTGGGTATTATGCGGAGCCCTAACTCCCTAGCACCTCAGGTGTGGACTTATTTGGAAACAGGGTCTTTACAGATGCATTTATGGTCGTTAGGGTGGGCCATAATCCAATATGACCAGTGTACTTATAAAAAGGGAAAACTTCAGAGGCCACGTGAAGACCAAGGCAGAGACGCGGGTGATACATCTACCAGCCAAGGAATACCTAAGATTTCCAGCAAACCACCAGGAAGAAGCTGGGAGACAGGCATGAAATGCATTCTCCGGCAGAGTCCTCAGAAGGAGCCAACCTTTCCTACACCTTGATCTTGGAACGTCTGACCTCTAAGAATGGTCAGACAATAAAGCTCTGTTGTTTAACCCCCTAGCCTGTGGTGCTTTGTTACAACAGCCCTAAAAAACAACTCCAGCAAGGTAATCATTTTTATCACTGTTTTTAAATTATGTGTGTGTGTGTGTGTGTGTGTGTGTGTGTGTGTGTGTGTTGTAATGGACTCTTATGAATATAGATATTTAATTAACAATAAAAAGTAAAAATAAATTCCACTCATTTTTCAGAGGTTAGGAAAAGTCACGAAACTGCACAGAATTCAAAACGGACACATTTGGTTAAGTCTCTGGGCCGGAAAATTAATGAAGTCATGGAGCTTGAGGGTCAGAGAAGCAACTGAAGGCAGCAACAAGACTGTGAGGACCAACATTTTGCCTCTCCTCAAAAAGTGAAAATTTTCAGATGTTCATTTAATCTACCTCTAGCCTAAGACAAACTGATAGCAGAGAATCAAAACAAGTTTGTCTGTTTTACCATAAATGGCTTTTGATTCTTTTTATCCTGTGTTTTAAAATGTCCTTCCCAGTTTTACAAAATTACTTTTATTAATAGCCAGATATCTAAATGTGCTTTAAAATTTTAGTCTCCACTATTGCAAATGCCCTTTAAAAACAGTTTTAATTTCATGTCTCATTCAACCTGCAGACTTGTGTCTTTTTGCTCCTTTCAATTAGCCTCATTATACTAAGTTATTAGTAACATGAATTCCCTTTTACTCATTTAGTTATACGAGGCAAACCCGGCTGATAATCTTTTTGAATTATGGCAGAGTGCAACAATTAATGAATTTCTAATGCATTTTTTCTTTTAAAATGTTCTTGAAAAGAAACTTTATTTTTTCTGTCCATACACCTACCAATTCCACTATCTACCATTGATTTTTCATCACCAGACTAAGATTTTTGCAACTAGGATCTGCAAGTCTACAAGGCTAATATTAATCTTATTTTACAGATAAGAAAGCTGAGATTCAGAAGTGGCACAGTGGGAAATGAGAAAGCAGACATTCAAATCCAGCACCTATAGTTTTTTTCATTATAAAATTGGTTTTTAGTCTGATGTAACAAATTCTATCTAAACCTACACATTCAATTCAACAAAATCTCCAAGGTAGGAAGAGAATTTGGTTCAGACCTTTTTTTAACCACAGTTTTTGGAACACAACATGAGCCATATCTCCTCATAAAAACTGTAGGACAAACACTGTCTGATATCACTTATATGTGGAAACTGAAAAATACTACTAGTGGTTATGACAAAAAAAAAAGAAAGGGATTCACAAATACAGAGAACAAACTAGTGGTTACCAGTGGAGAAAGGGAAGGGGAGGGACTAATATAGGAAAAGGGTATTAAGAGGTACAAACTATTAGGTATGAAATAAAGTACAAGGATATACTGTACAACACGGGGAATACAGCCAATATGTTATAATAACTATAAATGGAGTATAACCTTTAAAAACTGTAAATCACAGTATTGTACACCTGTAACATATAATATTGTACATCAACTACACTTCAATTAAAAGAAAAAATTTTAGGACAGTATTGGTAATTTTTTTCCCTAAAGAAATGGTTGCTGTGGCAATCAGCCTCCAGCATGATTCCCTGTAATCCCTCACCTCCTAGCATTTCACACTCTTGTGCAGTTCCAGGCCCCACTGTAGCAGGATTGGTCTCTCTGACCAACGGAATCTGATATGACACTTCCCAAGTTTAGGTTCTAAAAGACTGCAGCTTCCATTAAGGGTCCCTCCTCTGCTCCCCAACCCTCCTCCTGTCTCTCCTCACTCCACCTGATGTAAGCCAGCTGCCACTGTAAGGACACTAGGCAGCTGGAGGAGAGGTCTATAAGGTGAGGAAATGAGACTTCGAGCCAACATCCAGCAAGGAACTGAGGTTTGTCAACAAACACGTGAGCTGAGCCATCTTGGGAGCGAGACTCCAGACAGCATTTAACTGTAGTCTCATCAGAGACCCTGAGCCAGAACTACCCAGGGAGATGCTCCAAGATCCCTGCCCCTCAGAAACTGTTAGAGAATAAGCATTGCTGTGTAAATGCGCTGGTTGTGAAAAGTAATGTGATTTAAAACTTGAAAAGGTACTGTTAATATACTTTAGTATTGGATTTAGGAAACATGTCAGCCATAATTACATTCCAAGTATAAAACTGGTAAGTTCCTTGACATAATATAGCTTAATACATATACAGGACACCAACCTGTCTCATCTTGGGAATTTTAATACCAATGGTTCAAATAAAAATATTTTATGTGTATTTACATTATATGGCATGTATACTAAGAATTTTTTAAAATACTCTGTTTTGTTATATTTTCACAACTGCCATTTCTTTATGCTTCTCTAATTACACCTTTTAAAATATAGAGAAACCCTTGCTCTGGCAGAATAAATAGGCTACCTGATTTACAGTAGATGCTTCCATTAAACCTTCAGAATTTCCTCTACTCATATGGAATTTTAAATGTCTTCACTGAGATACATTTTTCTCCACTATTTACAGCACAATATATGTGCATATGTAACAACTGGATGTTTTAACTTAAATAAATGGTCAAAACAATGGGGGAGGGAGTTCAGCCTATTTCCTATATCTAGTATATCAGATACGAACCTGGAATCTGGAGTCTAGGAGATCTGGGCTAGAATCCTGACTATAAAATTTACTAGCTGTGTGACCTTAAGCAATTTACTTAACTTCTCTGTTCTACTGCAGCCTCATTTATAAAATGGCAACAATAACACCTATCCCATAGGGCTGAATAAGGAATGACTAATGCATAAGATATTCTTAGCACAGAGTCTAACATACAGTAACCACTAAATGAATGAATGTTTGTCATTTTTTTAGTGTCGTAAAAAGTAAAACAGAGCTACAGAAAATTTCCCAGTTGGAGACGATAATGTTTTGGAGATTAGTAGTCATTTTGTCCATAGTCCATCATTATCTTCATAAGTGTGATGAGTTTGGAACTCACATTTTAGTGAAAGCAAAATAATTATTCTTTGAATATAATTTTCAGGTATATCGAGAAAGAACAGTGAAAAACTGCATCTTCCATTAATTAATGGCATCTCAGGCCCCTCCAACCACAGCTCCTCCCAAGTCTATTTTTCTTTTTTCTGTAACAATAACAAAAATCCTAAATACTAAGCACTAGGATTTTTATACCATGTAATTGTCATTTTATTTGGTATTTATATAAAATTTTATAATCTATAAAGCATTTTTCATGTCTTATCTCACTGAATCACATACTAAGTTCTAACTAAATAGTGAATATTAATTTCAAGTGTAAAATCAATTTAAACATTAAAATGGAGAGAGCTCTAGTCTAACTTCAAAGTTGATCTTAGCACTGCTTCTGTCTCTTAAATGGCTCTTAAATGGAAAGGAGATGGGCTCGTTGGAAGGGGCCGGCCACCATACAGGTAGGAATTCAGTACACCCTCCTCAGTGTCAACTGTGTAGGTCACACCCACTCCATGCCCTCTCCCTGCAGCCAGCACTCAGGTAAAAGGAGACCATTCTTCAAAAAAGCTTGAAGAACCCAGTCTCAAAGTTTCTCTCTTCTCCCCCAACCCCTACAAACTGCTGTGGAATAGCCTGAACCATTATCTTTTCTAGCAGCTCTTTATTTCAATTTAATGTCCTTATCTGTTGTCTTCTTTCCACTTGGCAAATCTCCTCTTATCAAATGTTACTCTGTATTTAAAATCTAAAAGATAGCTAATATGGGGCTTCTTACAGAAAACACAGAAAAGACCTTTTTTGCCATTATTTATTTGCATTCAGAACCACCTGCATTTTTAAAGCAACTTCTTTAGCCCCAGAAAGTGTCATTTTTATCATTAAATTCTACCTAGACTTTCTTGAGGATCGTCACTAATCACCATAACAATGAGAAAAGCCACTGGATAGTTCCCATTTAAACAATAAACAGCTTTCAGAAGAGAAGGAGATGAAGGAATCTTGAATTAGAAGTAAATATGTGCCTTAACATTGTGATATAAATACCTAAACTTTTGTATATTCTTAGATTTCATATAATGCTAGTAGCCTATCTCTTGTTAATGCTTGTGCTTAAAACAGTTCCACTTGTAAGTACAAACTCTTCCTATTAAGATAACATTTTTCATCGTTTATTAATCATTTATTAAATGGTTTGCCTAGTTCTGACTTTATGCTGACTTTATACTTGCAGTCTGAAATAAGTCAGGAGTGCTTAATAGTTCCAAAATTCATTTTTCACAACTTAAAAAATAAACATCAGTCTTGTATTTTTCGATTCAAACCAATATTAATCAACTAACTCATTTTGGGGGGCATTCTCCTTCACAGGTAGGAAGACATTCTTCAAAATATTTCATTACCATCCTGTCCTCTTTCTCCCCTTAACACAGTAAGGCCTTACCTCAAACAGAAACAGTTTCTCACTGACTGCAAGAAGCAACACACCTCTGTACCAAAATATTTGCTATAAAAAAAAAAAGCTTTATTTTCCTCTAATTGCTTTTTTTGACTCCATAACTGCAAATGAAAATTATGTGAGGGCTTTATACTTGTGTTTGATTATTTACTTAGAAGGATTTTAACTTATGGTAACACTTAGATAATGACTATCACATGCTGCTCTGTATCTGAACTTCTAGCCACTCTCTTTACTCTTTTACTTTTTATTTATTAAATGTAGCTTTTTTGAAGAATTTAAATAAGACTACAACTGATTAGTGGAGAGGACTTAGTTCCTCACCTGTAAAACGGGTATATGAGTTCCTCCTCAGAAGGTTTCTGTGGAAATGAAAAGAGATACTACGTTTAATGCTCCCAGTACATGGCCTGAGACACAGAAAGCATTCAACACATGGTGCCTTTTCATGGTGATGATGACAACAATGATGAAGACGGAGGGCGTGGCCATGTAGGAGATCAGACAGCAAGGACACTAGGGAAAATCCAGCCACATCCTCAATTTGAGATATGGAGCAGTTTATTACAACATGTGATATGGATTAAGTGTGAAAGGCAGCAGAACCAACATAAGATGGCATCACTACAATCAGATATGAATTCACATACTTCAGAGAAATGTTATTAGGCTTCATATTACTGGTAAAGTATTACTTTGGGTTTTAAATATTTGTTTCTGTAATAGAAACAGTAACAAAATATTTTCAAGTTTAAAAATGTTTATTTCAAGAACTGCCATGAAATTACCATTTATGTGGGGAATTACGCAGCACAAACACTTCTCTAAATACTTCCAGAGGTTGGTGAATATGTTTAAACACATATGCTGGGGAAACACAACACACTGCTGTCAGGGTTCCTAGGATTAAATGAAGCTGTCTTACTGCAGGTTTTCATCTCCTACTATTTCTTAAAAGATCACTATTAAGTTTTATATATGCCCTTTGCTTGTTCCTAATTCCTTCTTAAACATATAACTACATTTTGTGTAGACAAAATTCATGGATAAGAAAAGATTATATTCTACAGTAAAGGACCAAATTACTGTTTAAAACCCCAAACAAATAAACGGCTACATTTGATGAGCTGGTAGAGTAATGAGGAAAATCATTCTTATTATTTCTGAGTTAGTAAAAGCTATGATGGTACATAAAATAACTGCTCCCCCCAAAAAAGAAAAATTCTATAATTTGGCATTACACTGGGGTGTTCGCAGTGATTTGTCTGAGAAGCTAGCTCTGTCAGCCAACTACCTTTAGGACACAGGGAAAGATATCTGTCTTCAGTTTCTATTTGTACTGGAACAGATTCTTTTTATATTAATGCCGGATTTTACTTTTACTTTTATCCTGTTCCAAGAAATATTCAAGGATACAAACATACAGTAAGGCATGGCTTCTCCATGGCTACTGTAATAAATACTGTCTTTCCTGCTTCTCTCCCAGACTCATTACATGAGTTTGTTAATGACTGTAAAGAATATTTAAATCAGTGGGAAAAAAGCTATTTAAACACATACAAAAAAAATAAAAGCAAGGAAATGCCCTTGGATAATCTCCATTTTAAAGGTCTTCCATGTGTTTTGATTAATATCTTATAACCAATACATCCCCTTCCTTTCCAAAGCTCCCTGCCACATAATCGAAAGGACAGAAGAGCTCCAGATTCTATGGAATTCAACAGCTAATCATTACTCACACAAGATGTAAATGGAAGCTCAAATAAAACATTAGACGAGGCGTGTCCCTTACATATCCGGAGTATCCTTTCCATAAGCCACCTGACTTCAGTCAGCATGTCCCCTTTTGTGGAGTATACTTGGGCTGAGAAACACGATAGATAATACCACCACATTCATACTTACTACTTGATAAATTCAGGAAACAGGATGTTATCCTCTGAAAACCTGAAGATGCTCAGGAAGTTCAGCACAAAGTGGTGATGGTGTTACTGAGGAATTGAAGCATGCCCAAGGCTTCTAAAGCCAGCACCACATGCATGTGCACGGGGCTCTCACTGACCAGTTCCCTCCTTCACTATCACCGTCGTAATTAAGTCTGTGTCCACCAAAGACTAGAACACAATTCCGGCCAACTGGAGATGCCATGAAAGAAAAGAAGTCTAAAAAGGGCAAAATGACAATGGAATTATAGTACGTGAAGTATTTACTTCTGTAAATGTAAAACATAATTTTCTGAACGGTTAGCTTATTTCCATTGTTCAAACTTAACATCACTAGACTCATTACTCATCTTTGGAGTCTTTATGTGATTTACAGTTAAAGCATGAACACACACACACACACACACACACACACACACACCCCAGTAAATACCAGGCATCTCCTGTCGAAAGTCAGGCCAGATCTAGAAATGAAGAATTTGTAGATTCTGGGGAATAAGAAGTAAAGCAGAAGTTTAGAAACAGAAACATCAAAGCATAAGGAGACAAGTTGAAGAATCAATCAAAATAAGTACTGTGTCCAGACACCAGGAGGTCAAAAGAGGTATTAGAAAGACAGGCCAGATTTCGACGGTCAAGGTAGACAAGCATATATGTGCTAAAAGTTTGATAGAACAAAACAACAGTATCACCATCAACATATAGTCATGAGTCTGTTCTGGGGCTACATTTCCTGCCCATCTACTTATGTACCACTCACTCATTTAACATATGACATGCTGAGCACATACTGTGGACCAAGCATTGTACAGTTAAATTTTGGGTCCCTTTGATTTTTGAGGTGCCCAAGGAACATCTGACTGGCTATGGCCAGTACAGAACTGTGCATGTGGGTTTAGAGATCAGGAGAGATCCTGACCAAAAATGAACAACTGTGGTGTTGTCAGCATCTTTTTCTCTTTATGAGCCTTGGGAATGAACGGCAGACTCCTGTAGGGAGTAGAGAATGAGGTGAGTAGAAAATCAGGCCAGAACTCCGAACAACAAACAGAAAGCTGGGAGGAATGCCACAAAAGCACAGCATCACAGAAGTCAGGGGGATAGGGTGTCTCAAAAAGGAAGGAGTGATCAGAAGGGTCAAATGCCGCCTAGAGATTATGGAGATAAAGACTGCAAGTGTCTGCTGGTGTTAGGTCACCTCTGGTGGGGGGTGTGCAGTTGGCTAAGGAAAAACTGAAGCTCAGGGTAGGTTCATGGGATGAGAAAAAGGGTATTAACACTTCTGGAAGAATTTGGTTTTGGGGTGGAGGGGAGCTTTCGTTTTAAAGAATTTACAAGATAACGAAAATTAAAATCAATGTAGAGAATAAGGGTCACATGTTTCTTCAAGAAGTAAAACAAAACTTTAGCTGGCACCTAACAGAAAGTGCCAAATTTCAATGAACTGATGATGAAATATTTAAGGAAATACGGAGTGAGTCTGAGATAAACAAGCATAGAAAGAGTGGTCAAACGTGAAAGCTACACGGAAGCTTTCCTGTACTGAGTTCGGGTGGGGAGCAGTGACTGTAACTGCAATGATTCAAAAGCTAGAGTTTCTATATTTAGGTTACAAAATGTCCTAACCTATAAAACTCAGAGAAAATGAGAACTTCCATAAGTCTATAATGCTGACTTTTATTTTATCACCAAATTTGGGATTGAGAAGTGCACATTCCTCAAACTGACAGACAGAAGGATAAGAGAGTGACTCAGTTAAACAAAACTGAAAATTTTGTAGTTTTCATAATTTCTAAAAGACAATTCAAACGTAAAATAAATACCTGGAATAGAAAATAAATTCTTTTAATGAGTAATGCTTAAAGATATCAAAGGTAAGTTACAAATTAACAAATTAAAATGCTGAGAAAGTCAAGATAACGTGCAAAAGAGCTTATAACTGTGTCTGACACATAATAATGCAATAAGCAGTAATTGTTAAAATATTATTAAAACTGTAAGACATATGTATAGTTGCTGAAATTTTCCAGGTAGAAAAGCACAGTCCAGAGATGGTCTGTGTTTTTTCAGAAAAAGAGCAATCTTCCCAAATAGATATTGGATAGAGGAGACCACTTATACCTGGAGTTGGGAAGTCAGAGTAGATGAGAACAAAATAAATAAAATCATCACCACACTGGGGCACCAGACCCAACAGCCACACATGGTTATATTTGTTTCTTGAACTTGGTGCTCTCACTGAGCAAACAGAAAGGTTTTGCCCATTAGACTGAGTTTTCATTATTAACACTGGTTAAAATTTCTAACTGTGTATATAGGGCAGAGTTCTGTTACTATCTGTACTCTGTGTGTGTGTGTGTGTACGCGTGCATACATATTTGGGTATATACATCAACATGTCAGATGTCATTTTGGTTTCAGGGAATTAGATGTGCTTCTTTACCCATACATTAATAAATTCATAGTTAAATTTTATTCCTAAAGTTATTCAAGATACACATCAATATATCCGAATATGGCTGATAAGCCCTGAAGACAAAATTTAGTGACTACAGATAATGAACTTTGGGGAAAGTGAGCAATGTTCAGAGTAAAGAGAAAAAGGAATAAGTATATTTGAACTGCTGATCCACTCTTTCCCTAGAGTCATTAATTATTTCATTTCTTTATATATATTAAGTTCAAGAAAGTTTATCAAATATTATCCCTCCACTGGCTTGTATGAAAGCCACAATCTTCACCACTATTAATTAATCATGGTAAAAAGCTAAATGAATCATAGTTTTTCAGTGTATCCTTATATGTGATTTTCTGTGCAAAGATTTGTGTTATAGGTACTAGTACAAGTGTACAAGTGTACAATGTACAAGTGGCCGTGTGATGACTGAGCTGTGCTATTACAGAAGAGATCCCTAGGAAGAAGTCAGCGCTCTTTGTAACCGGTTCTATTTTACATGATTGAATTTTTAATTTTGGTCTAATCAACTTAAATTATTATAGGTACAATTTTGTGAAATATGGAATTAACGGAACTTAAGTTTTATGGAACTATAATTGACTATAAAATAGGTTTAATAGGGTTCTAATTGGAAATATTCCATTGCTCCAGAATTCATCTATTTGGTGTTACCATTTGGAGGTAAACTATCAATGGTATATTTGCTTCTAGTTGATTTTTTGGATTCCTTGCTTAATAGAGAGGCCTGACACACCTTGAACCTAAAACTATTCTCTGCAGAGTTATAGGAATATAATCTTCAGGGAATCCAGAACAGATAATGCAAATAATTCAGCTCTGAAACCCAGAATACAGTAGAAATTTCAAAGCATTGGTAAAAATTTTATCATTATGAAATGCTTAATTTTCCCTATTAATTTCTTTTTTAGATCAGTGGTCATAGAGCACACAAAGGACGATTGTAGATTTCTGACAGATATGGGGGATTTTTGGAATGAAACGTAAATATGAAATAGGTATAATTAGAACTGGAATTCATTCATTCATTCATTCCTTCATTCACCAACTCTATTCCAGGAACGTGTTTCACCACTGCGCTTGCAAAATAAAGGAGACTAATTTCTTCCCTTGCAAAGGGGTTACAATCTATACAGAAAGACAAGTACAAAAGAAACTATAACTTGTCTCTTCATCATCCATTATTTTGGTTAACGGTCCTCTGTACTGGCTGTGGACATCTAGAATTGTAACAGCAGCTTCTGATGATGAACTACGATCTGCTTATCAACAGACAGATAATTTCTGTATCCCACTGTCACCTTCTCAAGAGCATGTTCCAGTCTGATATTTTAGCATGCTCTCCAGATATATGATTGGCATTTATGTAAACATCCCCATTGCAGAGAAGAATTATGGAATATATCCAGTAGAGAATATTTCAGTCTGAGTGGTCTCATTGGTTATTAGACTATGTTTTGATCATTCATTTTCATTAAGTTATATTAGGATGGTATTGTTAAAACCTTTTGGGATAAAAATTGGGCTAAAAGACTGGAAAGGGGGAAAGCAAAGTGTCAAGTCATTGCACACTGATTGGAGGTAAACACCTAATTTATAGTTGGATCTGAACTGACCAGAAGCCATGGGTTATTTTAACCAAGCCTTGTAATTGGGCTGCATCAACAAATTACGGTATAGCCAAAGTTTCATGCTGTGCAAAATATAGGAATGCATTATGACCCATGCCGCCATAACTCACAAAATGTAAATCTATTCACAATTAAATGTTATAAAAACTATGCAGAAAATAGGACTACAGATTATAACTTGCTAAACAAGATCATAATCTCCTCATAGCAATCTTTAACGTAATACCTTAGCATAATGCTAGGTGTGATCTGCAAACTTTTGGTTGATCTATTTATGTAATTATAATCATTAGCTTTATAGAGATAGTTATTATGAAATCATTGTATAAGAAAGGTTATGACTTACCATAATTTGGGGATGCAAAAAGACTCAATACTTACAAGTCCATGGAAGGTATTAAAGGCAGTATATATCAACTGGGCCCATATGTGTTGGTATCGAAAAGAGAAAAACATTATGGTGAAGGAAGGTGATGTGGGAAAGTGGAGAAGCCCCAGAATAAAGACTGAAAATAGAAAACAAATCTACAAGAGTCAGAGGGAAGCTGGTATGGTAAAAGGATGTCATCTCTACCATACAGTAAGTCAATACAGACAGGTTTGAGCGCAGTTTCGAATCCTTACTAACTGCGACCTTATCTATAAATTGTAGATACTGATAGAACCTGTCTAATTAAATGATGGAGAAACTTGAATGATATAATTCAAATGCACAAAATGAACTCTCAGCAAGTGAAAACTTACGGATAAATAGAGCAAACCAGGAAGATAGCATGCTTACAAAACAGGACAGATATCCATTGTGATATGTCATGAGAATGTGAATGTATTAACATCTAAGGATGCATCCACTACTGAATCAGCTAAACCTACATAAGCTTGAGGACATGCATCATATGCAATTTTGGGAAGATTATATGTTTGGAACCTTTGTCATTTTCTCTCCAAATAGTTGACCTCATTGCATTGGGCTCAAAGAAGCTCTAAATTATAGAACTATTTCACCACTATATCCTCTCATCCCTTCTATAATAATCTCCATAACAGTGGTTCAGAGTGTTGAGAGACAAGCCTCTATGGGTCTCTTGCATTTCTGCACATCTTGCAGGCAAGGCACTAACTGTCCTTTATTCCAAACTATCTATTCAAGTTTGTTTGTATAGAGAACAGCCTTTGAGGATATAGCCAGTGCTTCTCCCTCCAGAGGAAAGGGAAGGCATGTCCAAAAGATTCAGGTTCCCTAAGCCCTCTTGTAACACAAGCTACTACAGCACGTGCAGGTATTCCCTGGTCCTCTTTGCATCACCCCGTAGGAACAGGGGCTCAGAGAATTGAACATTGTTACCCTGACTACTACCAATGCTGTACAGAACTTTTCTTCATCTCTGAACCAGGGGATTTGCATCTTCTACCAGCATCCATTAAACTGTGGCAGGGCAACTTAACAGCTTGCAAGCAGGGTAAAATCTCAGACCCTTCAAAATTCTTGACACAGATTTTCATGGAAAATATACCCCTTTGAGTAACTGATGAAAATGTATAAATATGCCATTTCAGGAGATTCCTGGATGCCCTTGAAGCCCATAGATCGACTGCTATAACACTGATGGACCGGGGTAAAAAATTCCTGCTGAAGTTAGGAAAGGCCATACGCATTCAGGGCCTATCAAAAGTCTTCATGACCACGTACAGAATAGATGCTGCTGGCAAGAGAATAAGCGCAAAATATAGCTAGATGGTATAGACTTGGTAAATGAGCCTAACCTCAGAAGCAGTGGGAATGCAATGGATCTTGTGAAGTCTACTGTGGTTTGGTTCAACCCAAGACTAAACACCTGCTGTGGATTCCTTTCTACAAAGAACCCTATAGCCAACAATAAATTCCACAAGTAAATTCTATTTCAGCACTGAGTGAACACTTCCAACCTTGGTGTCACAACATACCATCCAATTCTACATCTCTTCTCTTGGTGGTAGCTTTTTACCACAGTGAGAGATTTTCAACTAGACAGAAAAAAAAAAAAGGTTACCAATAAAGATACGTACAACACATGTATTTAACTCAGCCCACGAAATTTATCCAGTTTTATACTCAATAATGTAAGAAAATTAACATACTATTTCTAAAACAATGTCACAATGAAATGTTAAACTTTCAGAAGAAGTATTTCAAAGCATTACTAATACATCTCTTGGGAAGCGGTATATATGTGTGATGTGGTAAGGCAGGCAAGAGCACACTAAAGATTCTCTGTGCTCTAGTCATTAAAAACGTTGGTTATTACTGGTCTCTCTTTTTTTAAAAAACTGAAAAAAGCTTCACTCCTAACTATAAATCGTTCTAATCAGATTATCTCCTAACACCTAGCCAAAATTAGCTTTGGGAAAACAGGGTTCTGACGAGGGAAGTGGGAGGGGAAGGAGTTACAGAAGCCCACTCTACACTACAGCATGCTTTTTTCCCTTCCTAAGTGTTTTCATAATAGAAAAATGGAAAAATTACCTTTTGAGGAACAGAGTGTTTTCAGGGGGAAATATTTTTATCAGTGGTGTTAAATTATCACTGACAATTAAGCACAAAATCAGTTTAGGGGATAAAATACTCTTCATTTACAGATAATATATAGAAGATAGGACTAGATAATCTACATATGTATAAATTAGGCAAAAAAATTAATTATCTCCTCGCAGTACCTATTAATATCATGAAGTGGAAATTTTCAAAGAAAACAATAAGTGACTGATACATCTATTTAAAAAGTCATTAATCTAGTAAAAGCAAGAAATCTTATCCAATCATAAATATTTCAACCTGTCTACACTACAAACACTAAATCAGTTCGACTTTACAAGTAAGGGAGAGGAATTAGAAGAAAGCTCCTCTGAAAAGCAAGGTTGAAAAGAAATAAATAATTATTTAGTTTGGGCAAATATCTCACTACAGAAATTCATTCCTTTATAAATGTTTTAGGAACACACAAAGTTTTCAGGGATTAGTTATTCCCCTAAGCACTTGCCTGTCCATCAGATATTACATTAACTTCCTTCTCTGTGGTGTATCATCTGGTTTTCAAATATTTCCAAGGTTGTTCTACTGTCTTGATTGAATTTAACCAACAAATATATTTATCGCTGAACATTTTTAGTGTTTTCCTTTCGTGCTACCCTGAGTCATGTGCATAATACGTCCCTTTACAACATAACTTAATACAGCCTATTGCTTCACTGCAATGTCCCTCTGGACATTCTCTCAATATGAAGTTTCCTTTCAAAGATGTTTTCATAGAAGAAAAATACTCAAGTGTCCTATACTGCATTGACTGCAACCTGCTTGACAAGCAGCACATTTGACCAAAAACTTAGTTTAATAGTTTTATAAACAAGGAATATTTGTAAATGTTAATACTATTAGGAAAAAAATCCACACATACTTCAACTCATTATTTTGTATCATATATCCATGTAATTCAAATCATGTAGTCACATAATTTTGTCTGGAAAGAAATGTTAACAATTCAGTATGCAAATGAAGAAACTGAGGCTCTCAACAGTTAAGGGACCTGTGCAGAGCATAACCTCCTATAAAGATAATGAGAGACTGACACTGCTAAGAAACCAGGATTTACGCCACTACCGGCTGTTCTACCAGCACCCAACAAGCAAGGAACCACTGGTAATTCATAACCACGGCCCTGACAATCTCGATATCCATGGGCTCCTGCCTTAAGCACACCTTTATTATTGAGCAATAGAACGCTTCCGGCTTCCTGCCTGCCCGCCCCTTATTGTATACAAAACCTGACACCCCTTGGTACAGCTTGACTTCTAAGGTTCTCTACTGACTGACACCCTAGCATATTTTAACATCAGGTTAAATACCCTGATCAAGGGACGTTGTACCAGTCCTATCATAGTTACCTTTTACAATATACAAAACCACATTAGCTGGAGGATGCTGCTACTGTCATAAAAAGGGCTACGTCCCAAATTGTTTGTTTAAGATGCCTTACAGCTGCATCAATACTACGCAGAAACAGGCCTTGGGAAATTCTTAATATTCTGAAGAGAAATGCAAAGGTGTGGGCAGTTCTTTCTTTTTGCTAAGAACGTTCTATCTTGTTAGTAGTTGTTTGTATCAAATATAAACTGACCTAAAAGACATGCCTAACTATTGATAGCTATAAGCTTCCCTATATTAATGGGAAGAAACCCATTTTATTTTTTAAACGCCCCCAACTCCTTGTCCTAAAAACAAAAATAATGTATGAGATTAAACCCTATGGATGAAACCATGGCAAGAGCAGTACGGGTTATGGGAAAACGCGCGTTCCTAATGTCTTGTGCCATCTCCACTGCTGACTATAACTCTTGCATATATAATTCCATTATACTTTCATAATTCAGGGTTTTGAAAATGCTTTTGAACCATTAATATATTTTCCTGGTTAAAATTCTTTGAGATGTTCTTAACAAGAGTCTTAGATAATGAATTTGGGCAAACTCTGGAACAGTCTTTACAGTATTATCATTCTCATTAATTTTCAGAACTACCCACTGTGTTGAGATGATTGTCATGGGCCTAAGACTTCAATTTGGCTAAATATTTTTGCATATATTTCAACATATAAGTAACTAACAGATGTCTAAATGTTAAGTTCATACGAAAGAAATGGTTAAATGTGTTTACTCTTACCTTGTGATTTCTTTGCAACACTAATTCTTATTTGACTTTTTTTTTTTTATGTATTTCACAGTTTCCTCTGTGCTTCGGTCTACAATGGACCAAAAATTCCAAAATCTCTTCAAAGATAAAACAATCATTTAAAACATTTCGGAATTTAAACCATTTATGCATGCATATTATTTAAAGTATGTAGCATCACTAGCTTTTTAAAAGAGAAAACCTTAAATAGTAATGCAAACATTCTTATAAAATATACAGAGTTTATATAAAGCACAGAACTATACTTTTTTTTTTTTTACCAAAAAGAGAGTTTTCCATTTATATTCTTATTTGGCTTTAGCAACCTGGTATCTAGATACTGCTCTAACCTGCCAGAAAAAAGATGGGTAGGAGGCTAAAAACAATGCTACTTTTAAGAGCGTTAACGCAGTGCATAGTTCCATACTTTCACCCAGTTTATTCTTTTTCCTTTGCCTTTTTGGTTATCTCTGAAGACTGCTTCTGTTTCCATTGTTTCATCCTTTAGCATTCACATATCAGAGCAATAAGTATTTCATTACTGGTTTATCTGTCCAGAGGCTTGAGAAGCGGTAACAATTAACCCTCCCTTCACAGTGATTGATACAGGCTTTGCTTTCAATTTGTTCCACTACACAGATCATGAAATTCTGAATGCAATCATCCTCATTGACCTACACTTTCAAACACACGGCTACAATGAGACGAAAGTAATTATTAAAAGGAACACAGGACTACTGAGATCTGAAACAAAGTCTTTTAAAAATCTGTTAGATGACCTTCTGGTAAAATTGGCAAATTCTGATGTTAAGGAAAATGATAGCTTTGTGTCCCTGTCTGGAAATATTCAATGCAAGCTGATCAATGTATATTGTGGTGATTGAACTGACTGCAGTATGTACTTCCAAAATACAGAAAGCCATTTTAGAACTGTTACAAACTAGAGATAAACTGTTACCATTATAGCTTAATCTGCCTAAATTTTTTCAAGGAAACTAAACTAACTGATTTGTGTATAAAGAACAAATAATGACCAAAGTAAAGAATGAAGGCTGGAAAAGCAATAGCTTTACTCTGTAAAGAAGAGTTGCATACTTAGGTCCGACATCTTCCCTCTCCCCCTCCCTTTAGGTGAAGATTCACAGTAAGAAATGAATACATTTTTCACAAAGTCTGAAAAATAGCTTCAAATAAATATTAATCTACTGCAATCGATATAGATGAGGAATGGAGAGGGGTGAGTAGGAGACTGGTGACTACAGAACTATATTAAAACAAGGGTTGCAGTTAAAGAAAATCAGGGCAGAAAGCAAGGCAGCAGGCCTGAGGCTCTAATCACAGCACAGAGTGATGGAGACGAACCAATACTGCATGGATTAGCGATGAATTATTTTGAACTGTAATCATATGCCTGCACAGAAGAGAGGCAAACACTAGCCATTACTCATAAACTGATCTGCTGATTTCTTGGAGAGGTGGGGGGGAAGGGAGGAATGAGAATAAATTCATATGCTAAACTAATTCAGAATAATGAAAACCTAAAGATGTGGTTACACTTCAAGTAACATTCTATTTTTAATGTCTGCCACATACTACATAATATGGGGTGTTTACACTATAAACTGTAAAGTGCTTGGATCCAAGTATGATTAATCCAACCATTTCTTCTAAGATTAGGATGTGAGATATCTACTCCACTCTCCATTTTTCCTTGTCCAATAAAACCATTTCTGAATAACTTCAATACTCCAAAACATAAAATATAGAAGTATTTAGTTATAAAGAAGAAAGAGCATTCAAGGAATTACCTTCCTTTGGATAATCTGAAAAATTCTTGCCAAATGAAGATTCAATTGTTAGAACTAATTTTGTTTGGAAGGAAAAAAAATCAAAACTGCTGGTAGCAAGAGATTCCTGAGATTCTTATGAACAGACTGTTTAAATGAAGAGCACTTTAATCAGTAGAGGAATCCTCACGTTTCTAATGTCTTGCTGTGCATTCTGCAGGTTATAGTAGCAGCTGGTAGAGGTCATATATCTTTTGTGAGCATCCCAAAAAGGCTCACTGCCAGACTGTTAAATTATGAATAAGCAATGAACAAAAGAATGCAGATACGGTGGTGACAAGATAATCCAAGCAAATTTATCTATGACAAATTCCACAGGATTAACAAATTACATTTACACAGAACAATAAAAATGTGCAAAAAAAAAATGATGAGCCTACTTTTCCTTAAAGCATTAGGAAAACAAAAAAGTCACCAATCCACTGCATATATTTAAATTTAACTTGACCTAAAGTAAGACATTTATAATGTTTAAGATCTTTGTAACATTCTCCCATTTTAGGTAGACATATACAAACATTGTATGTCTGGCTTATATTTTATATATAAATTACATTGTAAGCATTATATATATGGCTTTTATACGAACCATGTGTACAATATAGAGAAATCTCATATGATAAATAAAATCATCCCATTCATATATATGAATAGAATGTATAGGTTTTTAAAAAACAGACTCTTAGAAATGAATCATTTTTGTAGGAAAAAATACTCCCTCAATCAGTGGAATACATGTTAGTTACTAAAATATCCTTATTAGCTGATGTCGCCATTTTCCAGAACCAGAGAGAGAGATTCTGCAAACAGCTTCAATCATTCCACTTGCTCCTATGAAAATACTGCAATCTTTCTGAGTAAAGAGCTTTTGAATGAAGTTTAGAACTAGTATCCTTTTCTGCAGTGTTAAAATTGCAGAAAGGAAAATTCACAGTTTGCAAGCATGGGGGGTGGTGGGACAAGGTATTGATTTCAACTACATTCACTAAAGATGACCCTTAAACCAATAGTAAATTTTTCTTTATAATAAAATTCTTTTCATAAATCTTACAAGTGAAAAAAGCCCCAGTCGATCAGAAGTAATGAGCTATTACTGAAATGACCTGTGATTCCATAAAGGGGTCTTAAAATGCTATGTGGCACTGCTTTCCAAAATATGTGACAAATATTTAAGTTTTAATGTTATATACAACCTCAGTACCCAAGTCAGAGCCCTTTAATTCTGCATTAGCATGCTGATGATAATAAAATACTATAATCAGATACAATTTCTTTTAAGATGATCTGAATTATGTTTTGTTTTGTAGCCCATTTTTCACTTACACTTCCTATTGACTGCTGCTTTTTATTGTCAATATTAGGAAAACATCTAAGTGAGCCCTTTCCAACATTTCACAAGGCAACCTGTTCTTTATGTAAACAGGAAATTTTCTGAGTGTAAAGGTGAATAATTAAGTTACACAAGTGCAATAGCTCTTTCAACCACAAATACTCAAGTGTTGCTTATCTAGTCCTTTCAAGCCCAGAAACTCCACTATACATTTTTTTTTAAAGAAGCTGTTTGGCTGACAGTATTACATCTAAAGACATACAGATAAATGTGACATGCTTGTCAACTACCTCAAATCCAGCATACATTCTACAATGAGAAGTGATGGCGTCAGATGCTACAAAGTTTCCTAAAGCATAGCTTTTGTCAAAGAACTCTTACATACCAGACAAAGCCCCATGATCCCTGGCATTAGAGAAATTAAAATGTTACCAAGACTTTTCCTTCTTGAAGATGCCACAAGTGTGTGAGTGTCTGGCAGTGGGATGGGGGTACTGAATAATGATTGCTCATCATTTATGTATTTATTGTGGTCCATTTTTAACATGTTCTTATTTAACTGAGTTAATTAATATATGTAAAGCTCTGAGAACAGTACCTGGCACACAGTACTATATACATGCTAGCTATCGTTATTACAATGCAGATAATTTGGCAAGAAGCCAACTTCCACGAATCCTTACATGTCTCAAAAGACAATATCCAGAAATACAGTTAGGTACTTAAGTGTGTTTTTCAAAAAGTATCTATGAGGTTGTTTCTACCCACTCAGTGGCAAAACTAGCTCAAAATAAAAATGTCTTGACTGTAATCTTTAGACAAACTCTGGCACTCTCTGAGGCACGGATAACATGAGTGGAAGAGGTCCCTGAATCCTTCACAATCTATAACCAAAGAGCCCAATGTACATGGCAAACTGATTCTTCTGAAACCATTCATTAAAAATATCTGCCCCAAAGTCTATATAGCCTTGGAGCTTCCCCATAGAACTACTGTAATGTTAAAGGGGAGAATGAGAATAATTTAAATACTGATTCTCCCTGTAACTTTATAAATGCTATAGTTCTGAACTTCTCCAAACATCTGAGAAAGGACCAAGAAGCAGAGATCTAGTTCACCACCCACAGCACACACGATCCTTCTGTCATAGCAACTCTCTGGCATCGGCTCAGAAATCCCTCACTCCAGAAAGTCCAAAAATGCAGGCCCTTCCACGCTGCAGTTAAGACATTTTCTACAGACACAAACCTGATTTCAATCTCTAACTCCACCACCTTCTTTGGGAAAAATCGCTTCTGTTTTCTCATCCATAAATAGGGATATTAGCGCGTTGGTGGTATAGTGGTTAGCATAGCTGCCTTCCATAAATGGGGATATTAGCACTTCCCTCATAAGGCAGTGAGGAAACTAATGAGAAAATTACTGTGAAGTATTTAATACAGGGCCTGAAACATGGTAATAGCCAATAAATCTTTATTATTATCATATGTGATCTATTTTTATTTTAAAATCCAATCAAAGATCTTTTCAAATTTTTGCCATAACTTCATTTACATTGATATAGCATCTTTTCTTTCTTTCCCCCAAGAACTTCTAATCATTTCATAGTTATCAGTTACTATATTTTACAAGCTTAATACCTGTCCCCTCCCAGAACTCTAAGCTAACAGAAGACAAAAGGAGATAAGGAGCCTTATTTCTATTTCAATGAATTCTGTACTTCTTACTCTTCCAGAAAAGTGTTTTTTGGCCCTCAGTATATTCTGTATAGCCAATAGAAGAGCAAGTGTGTCACCAGAGCAACTGCTCTCACAGGGCCTATTACTCCCTACTGTCCCCGGCACAAGTCATGACGGTCCATAGCAGAGGCTCAATAAATAAAGCTGAATGAACGAACCAGTCAATAATTATAGTCAAGAACCACGCGTACTTTGGACAACGGCAGTATGCGATTTGCATCTTACCTCTCACATTTTGTACACAAGACCACAAATATTTCAATTAATTTACCAAAACATTTTGTGTTGGACATGTATACAGACAACTTCAAGTGCTGTTTAATCCTGTCACTGCCCTAGTAATTTCACATCTAGTAGCAGTCACTCTATTCCTCTTACTAAGCCATGTTCTGCTTATGCAGTGTACTAATATTACTACAAATTATTCTAACTATGCAAGGTTCTATCGAAGTTAATAGTGCAAACATCCTATTCACATTAATGGGGCCAGCGCAGTAAAAATACCATTCAGTTACAGTTGGTTTATTACACTGCCCAATGAGGAAAAAAAAGGGGGACACTATTTACTGTGAAAATACTAACATGTTACATTAAATGCAAAGCAACATAACTGAATTTTCCCATAAATTCAAGAATTTCTTAGCTAATCATAGTACAGATTTAAATATTTAAAGTTTCACATATCCATTATGTGCAACTTTGGTAGCATTTAATTTTTTTAATTAATATTGAATCAAATGATCAACTAAAATTTTCAACATACTAACCCTGCCATTAAGTTTCAGCCTTATCCATTGCAAGCAATTAAGAAATGTCTATAAAACACTTGAAGTTAGATTACAAGCCAATAGCAATGCAGAAGTTTTTAAAAATTAATTCAGACTATGAATCACTACAAAAGTAGAAAAACTAATCATTAAACATAACAGGGGAGGGGCTAGTTCTGCTCTCAGGTGTCCTTAATTTTCTTTAACTTTAGTTAGTGTCATTCTGCATAGGAAAGAGGATCACTAAAAATGCAGGAAAAAAGTAAGAAAACAAAAATAGATTATCTAAGGTTCACATTGGGGTCATTATTAATTGTAAAGCGCTTAAGGCAGTTTTAGAGTAAAACATTACTAGGAGTGATTTAGAAATCTTTATGATATATCCCCTGCAATATCCCTCAAAGTATAAAACTCGACAGCTTAAAAAAAATAACTAAATAAAAGCTACACTGCCTAAATCCTCCCCTGCTGCTTGACAAAAGCATATATAGATACATCCTAGCATTAAAAAAGCTCACCACAGAGCAGGGGACCCTGGACATGGGGTTCTGTTTCAAACGGATGCAATTTTAACATGCCAGTGGATTCCAGACTAAGATTTGGGCCAGAGCAAAAGAGTTGAGGGGTTTGTGTAAATTCTGGCATTCCCATTAAATAGATCTATTGTTGGCAGGGGCAACAACTCTGTAGAAGAATTTCAAGGGAAATTCAAACCTCATATTGGTAAAAATATCAAGCTGTTCCAATTCATAGATTATATTTAAATTGCAGTATAATTCTTATCAATTCATTGCTGAGAGACATTAATTTCACATAACTTATAGTGAAAAATAAAAGTCATACTTTTAACAATATGTAAATACACAGGAAACCAAAACTTTACCCATAGCACCACTAGGTGTGGAACTTGATGTAACTTTTTTTTTTTAAACCAAAGGCATCAAATAATGTAATTCAAGTTTGCTGACTGTAACAAATCAAACCTAGTAATTGGCACATTACAGATTTGAAGTAGCCATGTGTCTCTCAATTCATAAACCGAAATTGGAACTATGAAAGAATGTTGTCATGTGGGAGGGTCCTACGTAATAAAGGTCATTATAACTCCTGGCTCCAGAGCTGTACGATCTAATATCCTCTCTGGTGGTTCCATGATATGCCCATGCGTCACAGTTCTTGTTGACAGTCTGTTGCCTTGGAAATATTTCATTATTTCAGTTTTTCCATTTGTAGACCCTTGGCCTTGTGATATGAAGGCCATCCTATTTCATATTTTCGATTATCATTTAAGCAATCTTGTGGAGCTATTTATGTATATATATGTTAGACAACGCATATCATCATTTATCACTCTGTTTATGCAGAAAGAAATACCTCCAAAAAAGTCTCCACCACCTTTACTTTTTAAACCAAAAGCCTTGTGCTACTGGAATATGCTTTGCAAACCAACATGGGCATATCACATGCTTGACACTTCTGTCTAATTTTCTTGGTTATATACCCTCATAGTGAAAAAACTCTGTGGTAGTGCTACATAATTTGCAGCCTACTGGAGTTGTGTTTTTGTTTTTGTTTTTGTTTTTTAAAGCAAACGAGTTTAAATACACAAGGTTTTCAACTTGTTCTTTCAGGCTCTAAAAAGACACTTTCTATGTGTACGAGTCAAGGAAATTTAAGGAGTCAGAGAAATAACGTAAGACATTATCAAGCAAGAGCTTCCTTTTCCAAAATTTACTCTGTAAACATTATTAGAAGAAAATGACTTCCGTACTGTATTACTAAACTCAGGTCAGATACGTCATAAATAACCAACAAGATGATTAAAAACATACACATTGTTTTCTATTAGTTTTTGATTACTAGTCTATTTGAAAAGCACTAAAGAATAGTGTCCATAAGTGCCTTTAGGAAATCAATGATTTGGAAAGCATTTTTTAAGTAAATTGGAGGATATCACTTAAATCATGTCCACAGAAAGCCATCTTTTTATAAACATATTTGTGTTCAACCATTACAGAGAAATACTACTACTAACCAACAAGTTCCAGGCACAAAGCGCACATACTTAGTTGACACAAGTAACTATGGAAAACACCCACTCCTGAACCAACCATCTGACTTCCCATTTCTCATTATAAAACCAAATCAACTAACATGTGTAATGTTTACACTTTAAGTGTTAAGAGCATTTAAAACTCTAATAACAAAGTGAACCCTCAAGGCATAAAACAACTGTTTGGATAACGGGCCAACTTTGTGGTTATTACTGTTTGAAACACTTCGTTTATAACTCGTTCCTTCCTTTCCTCCATATCACTCCTTCGGCCCTCTACCTCCTTATTACTCCTCCCTCTCCCTACAGGTTAAACCTTCTCAGATCCAACCTTTAAAATGACAGCATCCGAGCTGAACAAGAAGATGCTATTAAAGGGCATTAAATTAAATACAGTATATCCTCCTACAACTTCAATCAGAATTTCAGACCAAGTGTTATTTAGTTCAGCTCTCAAGTGGAGCAGAATAACAAATCGTGCACTTTGATTTACCTTCTTCGAATGCCAAATGGAGACAGGTGATAAAGAACGCGCTCATGCACAGGCTATGAAGTTTCCTCTAGAAATTAATTCTATCTTCAAGATTCCTATCTCAGAGAAATTCCCAAAATGGCACACAAATAGGCCTTTGCTAGAGAGATTACTGGGGCCATCCCAGTAAATACATTTACTACCAGCAGATGTGGGGAAGGAGGAAGGAAGGAAGGAAGGAAGGAAGGAAGGAAGGAAGGAAGGAAGGAAGGAAGGAAATTGCAAACTTCTGATTTCAAAAAGTATTCATCAGCATGTTCAATAAGAAGTAACTATTAAAAGCCCTGCATAATGCTCTGAGAAATAATTTTCTACCTACAAGAGTAAAGCACTTAATATGTGAATTCTCATAAAACACAAATACTAAATGTTCGTTTTAGCTTTATGAGTTGTCAGATAGTTAAGGCTATACACATTTAACATCTTTAAAAACTGGATTATGTATGATTTAGTTTCAGGTACATGATTTATACAGAAATTATCTAGAGTTTAGAATGAGTCACTTAAGTACGTACTTTAAATTAGTTCCTTAATCCTGACAATTCTGCAGTCCCTATTGTATGACGGAAACAATCAATAGTGCAACTGAAGCTTTTTAAAGGAATATCTTGTTTAGATATCTCCCTACCTCCTCGTGATGTAAGCTATGGGTTAAAGGCTCTGTTGCATCAAAAATAACAGTGCCCAAGTAATAATAATTAAATCATGCAACTACGGACTTCCCTCATCTCCTTTTCAAGTTCACTTAAGCCTGTGAGGAAAGTAAACAACGCGGCGGGAGGGGGCGGGGGGTGCATATATCTAACCGCATTTGTTTTCCTCACAAATCAATCGGTAACATTTCATACTGCCTACTGAGCATTTCCTCTTCGGAGACAGAGAGAGATATTCACTTTGCTCAAACCAATATGCTATATGCAATTAATGTCATTAACGCTGCCAATTAATAGCAAATAGGATTCCAAACAAAGTAGGCTGGGTGGACAGCAGGAGGGAAAACCACGTGGGGCGGAGGGGTGCTTAGTTACTCCGAAATCTAACAATGCCATTCACTTAGGACGGTTAAGGAAATTTTGAATACAAACTCCCTTTCCCTTTGGCTTTGGTTTAACTAACTTCAAACAGACATGCTTGGCTGAGCTCCTTGCCTGGATATGCAATTCTCACCAGGAACTTTTTAAAACACAGACCCCCAAACAGTAACTAACGGGGCATAGATGCTCCAACTGTTGGCACATTTTGGAGCTCGCTGTCGGCTTGCTGATTTGGATTGGAGGATTTTTCTTCTTTATTTTTCTTTTTTCTCGGGGGGAGAGGGCGGGAAGGGAGTTTAGAGGAGGACAGGAGATGAGAGCAGAGGGCAAAGCAGGAGACCCACGAGTTGCCGAGGCTGAGGGCGCAGCCTGGGCGGCGGGGAGGCGGCGGCCGCGCGCCTCTCTCGGCCCGGCCGGCCCGGCCTAGCTGCTCCGCGCGGAGACAGCCCCTCCGCGACACAGTCCGGGCCTGGCGCGAGCTCCACGCTCCCCGCCCCCGGCCTCCTCCTCCTCCTCTCCTCCTCTCCTCCTCCCCCTTCTCGCCTGCCTTCCCTCCCCCTCCCCAGCCTCATTCCTTCCTAGAGAGCAGCTGCCAAGGGACCTGCAGCGGCCCCGGGGATCCCCCGGCCCCCCACCCGCACCGCTGCTCCCCATCACACAGCAGCCCCTTCTTTTTTGTTTGTTTCTTTTTCTTTTCTTTTTTTTTCTTTTTCATTCTTTCTTTCTTTTTCTTTTTTTTTTTTTTTCTGTCAGCGAGTCACTCCATTCGCCGAGCCGAGGAGGTGCGACCGCTCGGAGAGCCTGGCGCCGCCGCCGCCGCCACCGCCGCCACCGCCGGAGCCCGCCCGCTGCCGCAGCCGCCGCGGGCGGACAATGCGCGCGGGGACCGCGGACGAGCGCGGGGCCGCCAGCCCGCAGACGAGGTCCCCGCGGGCTCGCGGCCCAGGAGGCGGGCTGCGCAGCGGGCCCCGCCACACTGGCGGCGGCGGCGGCGGCGGCGGCGGCGGCGGCGGGAGCAGCCGCCCCGGCGGCAGGTTCAATAAACAGAAAAGTGTTACCGTTCTCGCCTGGAAGGATCCTGCTGAAAGCTGGGCTTGGTGGGCGCCATCTTCCTGCTATTTTTTTTCCTCTCTTACTTTTTGCCTCTCTCCCCCCTCCCGGGGTGGGGGGCGTGGGGAGGGCGGGGGGTGTGCGTGTGCGTGGGGTGGCGGGAGTGAGTGCGGGCGTGCGCGGCGCTCAGCGGCGGCCCGGCGGGCGGCGCCGTGGCCGTGGCGGCGGCGGCGGCGGCCGTGCTGCTGAGGCGAGGAGGCTACGGAAAAGTAGTGGGGCCGGAGCCTCGCCGGCGGCCGGCCGTCCCCTCGCGCCGCCGGTGCCTCTCGCCGCAGGTCGCCGCCTCCTCCGCCGCCTGCGCCTTCTCCTCCCCCTGCTCGCCTGGCGCCGCTGCCGTCCATGCGCCGCAGAGCCCCCGCGGCCCGGGCCGCTCCGGCTCCCGAGACATGCCCAGCGCGGAGACAGGCGACCGGCGGCGGCGGAGGAGGAGGAGGGGGAGGCGGCGGCGGGGGGAGGCGGCCTCGCGGCCCCGCGGGCAGCCGGCTCAGGGCCCCGCCGCCTCCGGGTTCTCGCCCTTGCGCACGGCCACACCCCCCACAGTCTCCCCCACCGCAGCCACCCAAGGCTGGCCTGGTGGCAGGTGGGGCACACACCCTCCTGGCGGGGGGCGGAGGGGCTTAGGCCAGGAGGGGCGGAGAGGGGAGGACGCGCAGGGGGTTCCCAGCTTGACCGCTGTGAAAGTATTTCTGGGCATTTTCCAGCTGCTTTGCTCCAGAGCGCTCTCTTGCACGCAGACACACACCCCCCTTCTCTCTCTCTCCCTTCATGTCTCTCTCCTCTCTCTCTCTCTCCCCCCGTGTTTCTCTCTCTCTCTCTTTGCCTCTCTCTCTCTCTCTCTCTCTCGTTGGGGGACTGGGAAGCTCGGCTGCCGGCGCAACAACGCCACTCAGTTGCAGTTTCGAACACTTCTCTCGAGTATCGCAGCCAGGAGGAAAGGAACACAGAGGAACTGGGAGGCCACGGGAGCGGGCTTGGGCAGGACCGCGTCCCGGGCGCGCCTTCGGGGACAGCGTGTCGGGGTGCGCTGGCGCAGCGGCCCTTAGAGCCCAGGGGGCGGGCGCAGCGGCAGCACAGGCACCTTGTGGCTCGGGTGCTCTCAGCAGCTTTTCAAAGCCGGTGTTTCTGCGTTATTCACGCACATACAAGTCTGCAGACTTTGGGGTTCACGGGTGAATCCCCAGGACTTTAAACGCGGTTAGATAAAAATGCCTCTCCCGACTCCGCTCTTAGGACCTGGGACCGGACCGGACTGCGGGCCTCTGGGATCTAGCCCAGAGACCTCTGTATTTACAGCTCAGCGAGGCCTAGAGAAGGGGCCACTTAGTGCAGGGCCAGTGCTGGAATCCTGTTGCCTGGGGAGCCCCTGGTCAGAGCGTTTTCTCCGCTAAACCACTCTGCCGGCTGTGGGCTGCTTTTTAGGGAGAACTTGGGTTGGTCATGTGTCACCCAAGAAAGTCGAAAGGACTCCCAAAGCATTTCCACTTTGAATAAATGAAAGGTTTCCAGAGGGAAGCATCAGTCCTATCAAAGGCTTTGCATTGTACTTTAAACAAGAACAAATAGACCTGCAAAGGAATCTCCTTCAATTCTACCATTCCAATACAGTAGGGCTGAGAGATGAAAACTTGGAAAACAGGTGTTTTTCGTGGCAGAGGTGTTTAATCTACGTAACAGTGTTTGAGTTCTCTTTGGACTACACTCTACAGGTAGGAGAAGATGAGAGTGACTGAAAAATGAGCTGAAGTGGAGAGTGTTGAGTACAAGATATACATGGGTTGGAAAGGAGGGGGAAAAGTTGCCTGCTAGAAGTTTTGGCTCCAGGACAGCCAGCCTAGGGCGTTTCTACCCAAAGATGACAAATGAGAGAAGCTTGTGTTCTCCCTACAGGCCGGTCTCTGCTTGAAACCGCCCCCCGCCCCCCTACCCCGTCACTCTGTCATCAAACTTCCCAAAAGAATTTAATGAAAAAAGGAGGAAAAAGGGTAAAATTATGTCACCATTCACTTTAGCAAACATAACCAGGTCTTGAGGTGGAAACTATGTCTGCCCTTTGCAACCCAGCAGCCTAACATGTAGGTGGTCACATTCCTAATAAAATGCCAGAGGATAGGATAGGGGACTCTTGACTCAGACCCTGCCAATAATCTTCCTGCCCCACATGACCCACTCCCCTCTCCCCAAATTAACTGAAATTATAGGCAGTCTAACAGGTGTCATCATATCTAAGTAACAAAACCAAAGAAGGGATACATTTTTCACACTTCTTTTCTGCCAATATAACAGAAAAATGAGAAGGAAATAATACTTCCTAAAGGCTAAAGTTTAGAGCTGATTATTTTTTAAAGCTTTAGTCTTTAGAACTGCAGTGGGAGTCAGAGACCTGATAAAGTGGCCCAAATTCAAAGATGAAGGCAGAAGCATCAGTGTAGCTTTCAGTATTGGAGTGGGGGACCACAGAAGATTACCCATGGGTGCTCCTGACTTGCAGGGAAATTGGCCCTGGGGAGATCTTTATGGTGAAGGACACCAACACTCTGAGAGTAAACCTAAAGGCTGAAAATTTATGACCACTTCTTATGCCCAATTCATATCTTCAGGGTTAGTTGAAGTTCCCCGGAGATCCCTGAAATTGTCCAAAGGCCATCTGACATTTCTGACCCCTGACTCCGTACTTCACAGACCATACTATTGTGACTATTGCCTGCACTTCCTAGTTAAAGTGACCGCTGGATTCTATTGTCATTTAAATGTTTTACAAGTGACAAAAAAAAACCCATATCTGAACCATGAAAAGGAAAAATCTAATTCTTTTCTAGTTCTTTATGTTTGAAAGATTCCCAGATCTTTTGTATTAAAGGTTCTTGTAATCACTGAAGTAAAACAAGACTAAAATAATTTAAATAAAAAAATCTTTTTGACAAGGAATAGCCTCTTTTTGAGTTATTTTCAAGACTCTCTTTTTAAAACTTCCGACAGTACTCAGAGCACATAATGAAGTCTTCTGCAGAATATTTGCAATAGTGAGCATCAACTTGGAAAACACTTAGTGCATTATGCAAAATCTGCTCTGGTCGCTGGGCCATTGGTTAGAAGGCACAAAATATGGCAGTGATAGATTATCTTAACCTTTTCAGTTTAAACACTGTTGGTTCAAATCAAAGGTTCTCAAATCAATGAAGTTTGAAATACAAGGTAAAAACAGGAGCTGTTATTTGAATTATGCATTGTGTATATTTTAAGTTAAATGCCATTGGCAAATCTCTCAGATGTTTAATCGTGTGCAATCTGGGAAACACAAATATTTAATTTCACACTTTCGTGTGTTCTTTTTTTCCTCATCGTCTGTAAAACTGATCCCCACAAATGGGAAGCTTACCTTCCATGCTACATTGTTAGTTTTTCTCAGCACATTTTTGTGATTTACATTTTTGACAAAATCTTGGAACATCGCAAGTTGTTCTTAAGGAAGAAGTTCAGGGTTCTAGGGCTGTTGGTGGTACTAAATTTTTTCCTCTTTCTTTCCTAACTGCATCAAAGCATGTTTACTATTTAAATGTCACAACCATATTTTTTAAATCCATAAATGTTTGGAAGAAATGCAAACAAGAAATACCTTAAAACTTCCTTTTTACCACCTAAGCTAACTTTGTAAAATTTGCTCCCTAACTTGCATCTCTGCATCTTACGCATTTGCATTATAATACGTTTAAGATGAATACTTAACAGCGCCGAGGAGACTCGGATTTCATGCTGTATTTCCCTGTAGTAACAGGTGACATGATAACACTATTATGTAGAATTGCAAGTCTACAGCTACACGTGAAAATCGTTCCTATTCTGTTTGGAAACAAATGATCAATCAGCCTCCGGTTGATCAATTGCCCCCCTGGCTGCCCGTCAGCGCGAGTCCGCACCAAGCAGAGGCGTTGAGAAAATTCCGCTGAAGGGGACGGGGATCACAAACTTTGCAAAAGCACCTTGTGCGTTGTCTCAGACTTCGCTGTAACTCCTTGGCTATGCGGGGCTGAGGCTGTGGATTTGGGGCCAGGCAGAAGGCAAAGGATGACTTGACTTCTCCAGTACACTACAGTGCCTTTCAGTCCGAATTGTGAATTATTTTTTTCTGTCTTATCTGTACAACGAGGGGCAAGCAAAGTAAGCCCTGGCGATGTGCATGTGTGTTGTAACGCATAAAACAGGAGGCAAAGTGAGTCCCACCCCAGGACCCCGGGGCAGAGGGACTATCCCAGCCCAGGCGGGACTACTCACCGCTGCTGGTAGGAGGTGATGCCCTGGACGTTCTGCGGGGTGCCGTTGGCCGCGGCGCCGGCCCTCCCCATGCCCGCGCCGGCCGGCACCCCTGCGGCCGCCCCGCCGGCCGCCGCGGCCGTCACCTGCACGCTGAAATCCGGAAAGATTCGGATCATCGCCGCGGCTTCGGCCCCCGGGCGCGGCGGCTCTGGGCGAGGGCTGGCGGGGGCTCGGGCTGGGGCTCGGGCGGCGGCGGCAGCAGCAGCGCGAGCAGCGGCGGCGGCAGCAGCGGAGCCAGGCACCAGCCTGCAATCCCATTAGTGAGCCGCGGCCACTGTGCGCGGCGGAGAGGCGCTTTGATGTGCGCGCAGCGGGCTGGGGGGGCCACAAGCGCGAGGAGGAGGTGCGGGGGGCGTGCGAGGGACTTGCAAACAGCAAAACGTGTCAGGGTGGGGCCTTTTTTCCCTTTTGGGGGGCGGTGGTGCTCCCCCCCTCTTTCCAGGATGTTGCTCTCACTGGCTGCTCCGGCTGCGCCGCGAGAGCCCAGCTGAGGGAAGAAGGGGAGGGGGTGGCGGAGGAAGGATGCACCGGGAGGCTTGGAGAGGACTTGGCCGGTGCAAGGGAATGACGGGCAGCGGAGGGTGCCTTTCTTTCCCGCCCCCTCAGCGCACACGCGCACACACACACACACACACCGCGCACTTCCGACCCAAAGTGTAAGACAGGCGCACTCTCCCCTCTTTTCTCTAGAGAAATAACCAGCACCAAGTCTGGCTCGCGCCTCCTACGGCTTCCAGCAACCTGGACTCCAGCCCGCGTGTGCAGGAATGGGGGCACAGAGCTTCCCCTCCCCGCCGGGACCCCTCTCTGCCCGTCTTCTGTAAACCAAGCAGTGCGAGGTTTGCCAACTGGAAGTTGGACTATTGAGAACTTGATGCTTATCGAAGAGGAATGGTGTGCAAAGGAGAAAGGGAGGGGGGAGCTGCTTTTGTGCAACGGAGAGTTTGTTCCTTTTATAAGGGACTCTCCTCGCTCCTGGTGGGCGGGCGTGTTGGTCTTGGACAAACTTGCGAGGTGGGGACTGTAGGTCCAGCTGGAGCGATCCGGGTGAGCCCCTAATGATCCATGTTCGTACGCCCCTTTCGAGTGAGGAAACGAGTAACTAGCAGCCACAACTGGGGCTAATTCTGCAAATTCCAACCACCAGGGAAACAAAAAGAGAAAACACGTGCATTTATTTCCTCGTGTCTTCCAGTCACTTCTCTACATTGTTACATCGATGTTTCTTTAGGGGGCAAGAAGGGATGCTGTGGTTTGGGCGCTCCTTTTTATGACAACTTGCACTCCTCGCCTGCATAGTGGGTGGGGACAGCGGGAGGATGATTACCCCCACCCCCTGCCCAGGACCACCCCGTTGCCCCACTTCCTCCCTCTTTCTTCTCGGTCGCTAGTCGGGACCTGAGTTGCCGGGCGAAGGGTGCAGCCCCTACGCAAAGCGGGGCTCGGGCTCCCCTCTTCTTGCGGTCTCCCACACGCGACGCGCTTTGCTGGTGTTGCTGTTGGTTGCCCCATCTCGTTTTCTTCTCTTTTCCTCTCCCCGCACGCCGAGGCCCGGGCCTGGCAGCTGAGGAACGAGTGGCCGCCGCGCCCGCCGCGCAAACCCAAGTTGGGCTCGGTGGAGCGTGGTGGCCGCGGCCGCACCGCCCGACCCTCGGCCAATAGCGCCTCTCCGGGCCAGGCACCTGCTTAACCCTTTGAGCTTGGGGCGCAGCCGGCCGCTGGGACCCAGAGGGGCAGGGCCGATTGGTCAGAAGTTGCCAAGGATGAGAGCCGTACAGATTGCCCAGCCCGCCGTCCCCGCACAAGGTCTGGAGGCCAGACGCCTGCCCTCGCAGCAGACCTGGGCGTCCCCTTCTACCCCCTCGTGGCTCCGGGAGAACAGCCAAGCCTCACAAAGGACGGTCCGCGCCCCAGCGGCGTCCCGCGCTGGCGGAGCAACCTCTGCGCTCCCCTAACCCGAGTCAGTTTCCGGAGAAGCCGCCCGCGCCCGGCAGCCACTGGGAGACAGGGGAGGCAGCCCCACTTTGGCTGGCCGGGCCCACGGCGCAGCTGCGTTTCCATTTTCCTCTCAAAGAAAATGCTTTGGACGGCAGATAATGCCAGGAGATATGAAACTGCTTCGTCCCCCACATGTTGCACATAAAAAGAATCGTAATGAGCATCTGTGGCGTGTACTAGGGATCCCAGGAGTTAGCTAAGATCTAACTGAGGCCCTGACTACCTCCTTCCTGGGAAGGGGTCATTTTCTAGTTTAAAAATATTTCATTCAGAGATACCTGTTCAGTGGCCAGATGCAAAGTCACTGAACCGGCGGGGGTGAGGGGTGTTGAGAGGGTAGAGGTACCTGGGTAGGTGCAAAGCCGCCTTCTAGTGATCAGATCACAGATGTGGGTCCTCTTCCCAGTAGGCCCTGCAGGTTGACTCTGGTCTCTGGGCTCTCCCCTCTCCACCTCTCATCCTCAGGACCGGGTCTGAACAGGAGATCTCAAATGCTACCCCTTGGATCTGGGCAGGCTTTCCTGTTGAAAGAAATGGGAGTTCGTGCCAGTTATAGAGAGGTCAAGAATGTTCTAGGAGTTGGGAAAAGGTCGCATTCTCTGACTGATTTGGTCAGGCCAGTAGTACTGTAGGCCAAAGGAAGCCGAGTTACTGGCTGACAAATTAAGCTACAAATGAACATATATGCAGGCAGTGGCTTTCTCTACAATAGCATTTGTCTGAATTATTGGCTCATTGTGGGGTGGTGCCCGTGCCTGGCACCTCATAACCAGACCAACCAGTTGGTGGAGGTTTCCAGCAAGTGGCTCTTGTTCCCCTGTATACATGCAATATTCCAAGCCAGAGCCCATTGATCCAGAGGCAGTCCCTAATGTGCGAAATGATGCCAAAGGGGGTTAAAATCAGCTTTGGCCAAAAAAGCAGGATCTTTAGAAAATTTCTTTCTCTGTTAAAGCATTCTCTGCATAATCATCAATGAGTTATATTTATAGACAGTATCACCCTTCTCCTTCAATTGTTTTTAATACTGATTTGATGAATAGAAAAGACCAGCAATTATATTTTATTAACTATTTATTTTGCAGAATAGTTGGTCTGGAAATATGTGGTTCTGCTTCCCTTCTCTTCTGGAAGGCAAGTTTTTCTTGGAAGCCCAAAGGGCAAACATCCCACTGGAAAGAATATATGAGCTCTATTGTAAGACGTTTAAAATTAGATATGCTGAAGCTACTTCAATTGTATTTGATACTATTAAAATAGAGTTTAATAAGCACATTCAACTGCAAAGTTTCAAGCTGTCAACTATACGTATTTAAGAGAATTAATATGGCTCCTGCCCTCCAGAAACTTCTTTTCTAAAATAGAAATACACAGAACACTCAAAGAAGACTTACACAGTAGGTTACCTTAGGATGCCTAAGTCTGCTTCAGTATTTTGTCCTTACATGTAAAATTTTGGAAGTTTGGTTTGCATGCATGAAAGACAAATTCCTTATTGGATCTGCTTATCTCCATGTTCATTTAGGACCTTAAGGAAAATATAAGTTTATTCCCTCATTAGTATTTCAGATTTCATTAGTCTACTCTTTCAGTTAAAATCTTTACATGCCAGCAGCTGTTTTGAAATATTTTGAAAGTTACTTTGGCACTCATCCAACCAAAGGGCTCCAGTTAGCATTACACTGTATACTTTCTCATATAATAACCTCCTCTCCCCCACAAATCTACATATTAGGGTATGTAGAGATATAGAAAAGGATTTTATGATGTTTTAACTCTGAGTACATACATATAATATATACACAGCTACCACAATTACATATTTACATCTTCATCCTCATTGTCAGTGTACAACTGTGCCTTTTGCTCATCTGATAAAAATATCTATTCTTTGGATATTCATTTCCATTTACTTAGAGGTAAGTGGTTTGACTTCGAATTTTCATGATTGGCTGTCAGAAACTGCCAGTGACAGGTTAGGAGAGAGGTGTCACAAAGCTTGATTGTATCTAATTTTTGCTTTACTTTGGTCAGCTATTTAACAGGAAAATAAAATAGTACACAGAGTTCAGAATAAGAAAAAGCAAAACAAAATAAATAGAATGAAAATACTATATGTAATGAATAAGGTAAGAAATGCTTTACTCTGAAACAATGTTTTATTGAAGTGATCATGCTTCAGTGGGAGGTATTTTTTTTCCATTAAAAAAAATAAAAATGTGAGATAATTTACAACAATCTGAGAGGTGAGTCTTCATTGTAGGAAGAGCCCTGAGCTAAAATCAAGGTCCCTCCACATCCTGGGAAGGAGATTTTACAATCTGTAGAGGGGTTAAATTTTTTATTTAAATAATTTTCTCTTTTCTCCTTAATCCAAATTGAATTCAAGCTCTTACTGCTAAGTTTACCATGCTATTAATATGTCCCCTAGTCCATCCAAAAGCAAAACTATAATGTCAGGGGAGAAAAAAATAACATAAACTTAGCATTAATGTCTTACTTGAAATTCCAGAAGAGAAACTAAGGAATTAAGAGAGAATATCTAATAAATCATTATTTATAATATATGTGTGTCCATATATAATATATAAGGAGAGTACTGGGGATTTTTTCATATTAATACTACCTATATCAAATACTAAATATCTCAAGCTATTATGCTAAACTAATTCTCAGAGGACTTTATAAATATACAGCTAGAAAGAGAAGAGCTTTAGTTAAAAGAGAAGAAAATCCTGTAGCTGTTTTTTAAATTCAGCAGCAGGCAGTAGGGGAGGAGGAACTGTTTTTAAAAACAGTGAGTGGGGATGGGTCTCAAATCCAGTTTTTTTTTTTAAGTTAAAATATTCACACATTGTGGTAATCTTATTCCAAAGCATGTGCCAATCAATAGAATCTAACTAAAGCTAAACTTAGACTTACACACAAAATAACTAAATTCTCTCAACATACTTAAAAGACTAATTTGTCTTTAAACATCAGTCTCAAAAACATTTTGTTGCTTATTTTTTTCATGAAAGAGGACTTGATTCTGGAGTTGAAATTTCCTAATTTTTAGGAGACAATTTAAAATCTACCTCTTGTGATAAAGGAGTCCCAGATGTTGGTTCTGTATGAGTTGGGATTTGTGCCACAGATCCAAAGGCCCATGCTGCTTTTTGTTTCAATGAAAAATACACTTAGTGCAAACTGGAAATTTTATTTCTGCTGGGCTTGATTCCTCCGGGTAGGCATACTTAAATAGCCAATGGACTCTTTCCTTCACTTAATTTTCTTATTAATTATAAAATTATTAATTCAGTGCCTGGTTGATTGAAGGAGTGACTAATTGCTTTGGACTGGGTTTTTTTCTCAAAATGAAAACAACCATACTAGATGAATTTTTTACTTGAATTTTTCATTTTCAGTAGGATAGGATATTTTATAAATCTAATCACATAGCAAATCAGCAACTGGTTTTATTAGGCTCCATGCTGTGTCCACCATTCTGTTTTTATTAAAGTGTTATATCTCTTCACCTAGAGGAGTGATTCTCAAACTTTAGCATGGCTCGGAACCACAAGAAGGGCTTATTAAAGCAGATTTCTGGGCCTTACCTTTACAGTAGCTTATTCAGTAGGGCTGGGGTGGGGCTAATAATTTGCATTTCTAACAAATTCCTAGATGATATTGATATGCTTCAGGCACCATATTTGAGAATCACTGACCTGCAGTGTTTGTGATGGAGGGTTGTGTTGGGGGGTCAGATCCCAACTTTGCTACACACACTTGAGTGGTCAAGGGCAAGTTCTTTAGGCTCTCTCGGCTTCCACAACCTAACTTAGTAATAATTCAGGCCAGCACAAATGGGTTTGTCCTGCATGCTGGGGATTCAGGCACAGTTCCTTCCTTCAGGGAGCCAAGAGTTTCTTAGCAGAAGTAAATATGTAAAGAAATAAATTGCAATAAATTGTCCTAAAGACAACAACACATTTATGTAAAAAGTGCAAAAGTGGCCAGGGGTGCTGGGAGTTGAAGCAGATGAGAAGAGTAATAAAACATAGCCAGGAGCCTGGGGTGAGCATCGTGCATTCTGGGTTTGAATACAGCTCTACCATGTACAAGCTGGGTGACTTCAAGCAACTTGTTTGTCTTCACCAAGCCTCAGGTCCTTTTTTTTTGTAAAGCTCAAAGGATTGTTGCAGGGTTTAATTGATATAAAGTGTATCAAGTACTTAGTACAATGCCTGACTCATGTTAATTATTCAGTGAAAGGTAATCATCACCATGAGGAAAATCTCTTAATTTCTCTTCTAAGTTCTCTTCTGTAAAGATGGGAAAGTATTCAATGGTTACCCAGGTAAGTTTAGAAATATTTATATGCTCTATGTATGAATGTTGTCAAGTTTAAAGAGTTATTTATTTTAAACTCTACAATGATATACCTGAAATTATACATGACTAATTCTTTTAATCAAAGTCAAGAAAGACACCAGACAAAAACACTATAAGGGTTCCCTAAAGTCCTGAGCACTTTCCTAGAGGCTTGAAGTTCTGCTTTACACAAAGGGCAGTAAACTTCTGACATTAATCCTATGCAAGAAATGTAAAGGCATAAAATAGCATAGCTTCACAAAGTGTAAATACAATTCAGATAGCAGATCCACTACTGTATTGGTTATTAATGGAAACGAAGATATTTGAGTTTTATTTCCAATCTATTATAGTTAATGAGGATAAGGATAACTGTGATCTTTCACCAGAGTATTCTTTAGTGCAATGATTCACTAGCATTTTTGTCTCAAGTCCTATTTAACTCTTAAACATTTGGGAGCCACTCAAGAGTTTTGGATTATGTAGCTCACATTTCTCAAAATTTAAGGCAGTCAAAATTAACACACATATATAAAAAGTTCTTATTCATTAGTTCATTTAAAAACTAACAATAAATTCTTTACCTGTTAACCTAAATAACACTTTTTAGTTTAAAAATTAACTGTTTTTCCCAAATGAAAAATTAGAAGAGTAATATTGTTTTATATGTTTTCGTTTTCTTTACTGTCTGGCTTAATAGAAGACAACCAGAGTCCCGTATCTTTTCTATATTCAGTCTGTTACAATAAATTGTTTTGGTGAAGAAAATCCAGCTTCACCTAGATATGTGGTTAGAAAAGAGATAAGTTAAATTTTAACAGCCTTTACATTTACTTGTGGATATTCTTCTTTGCTGTTGTTAAGCCAACACTCAACAAGTAGTAATTTCTTAAAAGTTACCTGTAATGTGGAATCTGGAATCATATTAAGAAAATTTTCACACTCTAATCATTGAAATCCATTGGACTGTAGATTTTTTTGTCCATGCATTACTTTGTATCATCATGCAGGGATCATTTTTAAAACATTAATTAACTGGATTATGCAGATCTTCCAAAGATCATTTCATTTTACAATATTAAAAAAATCACATTTGCTAGTGTCACTACCACTCTGCTCAGTAAAGTCTTTATGTATTGGGAAGCTATCAAGCTTACAGTGGCAGGCACAAGTTTCCTGAAATTCTAATTTTCACTTGAAATCTCCAATATTATTATTGATAATCAAGTACTGTCAGTTGTATCTTCAAAGTGACAGATGCATTTTATTCATTTTCAAGAAAATGTCTGCCAGATACCCACAGCTGAATGCTCATTGTTTGTTAGTTATTCTTTCAAGCATCAATAGTGTTCCACGAAAAAATTGGCTAGTTCAGCTTGCAATGAAAATGATGGCACAAGTATTTTTTTGAGATACATAGAGGTATGTAGCACACATGCTTTAGAGGTACTTCCCATTTCATCACAAAAGGATATTTAAAAGATATGTATTCAAGGGTCCACATTTAATAAAGTTAATAATTCTTACTGCTTCATCAATGATGTTCTTAAATGAAACTTGTAGTTTTTGACTGTGAATGTGAGACAGGAGAGAATACAGTGACTATTAGTACAGTTTAATGTTACCGCCTTGATTCATACTAATGCCCGAGCAGTTTTTCTCACCATTGACTTTGTACCATCAGCATCCACAGTGAGAAAGGCAAATAATATCTCAGAATTATTATACTATTAGTATTATTATAGTATATTAAAATAGTTCTGACTTCATGGATATCCTGAAAATGTCCTCAGCTCACACCTTGAGAACTGCTATCTTCAAAGTAAGTCTCAAGTAGTTATTATGACCAATAAGTAAAAGGAAAAGTATAAACTCTCTTTTTTCCTGGAGGAGTGGGTATAGGTCAGTGGTAGAGCGCATGCTTGGCATGCATGAGGGCATGAGGTTCTGGATTCAATCCCCAGTACCTCAATTAAAAAACAAAAAACAAAAAACCTCTTTTTTGCTGTATTTATTTTCAAGAGTGAAAATATGCTTTGCAAATTATGTATTGCTTTGCTATCAAATCATTAATGTATTATTATAAATACTGTACTTAGGATTTTGATTTCATGTGGACTCAGAAATAGGCATTTTGTTTTCTTATACTGTCATCCAGGAAGTGGGTATAGTTTTGAGCAAAGCAATTCCAACATTTAATGTTGGAGATCTGGGACCAGGAATTTAATTTTCCCTCTGTTCTCTAAGAAAAAAAATGGGAATCAAGAAATCAGAATGATACATCAGAAGGATGGAAAGATGAAACACAGGAAGAGTTAGATTACGTTCCATAGCAGGAAGAGATTTTACATTATTCAGAACCTCTGGAGGGGCTGAGCCTCCCTTACTTGGGACATATTTTAGCAGAAAAAATGCCCACCTTCTAGGAAATCTGATAAAGATTTTTTTTTCACTGTTAGAGACAATGACCTTTAAGTTCATAATCTATGTAGACATAATATTTAATCGTATTATCTCTGTACCATAAGTAAAACACTTTTCAAAGTGTTGTACAATCTTTCCAACACAGTTTCACAGGCAGCCGCAAATATTTTCTGTATTGTTTATCATTATTCTCAAGCTGGAGGATTTTTAAATCTTGTTCAAAATGAAAAAACAAACTGACTTACTGTACAAAGCATCTTCAGTTTCTCAAAACCCACAATCCAAAAGAAAAAAGGAAAGATCTGTAATTTAAGTATTTACGCTAATTAATTTTGTTTAAGTACCCTGGACAGCTGCTCAAGACACAAACCAAACAGGAGGGTAGTAACAACCTTTTGAAGTTAAATCACTACTTGTTATTAGTGACTCATATCAAAGGCATATCTCAAAGAGATGATAAGCTACTGAAGAATTAATCATTTATTAAAGAATGTAAAATAACCTTGTCCAAGAGTTATATCCCAACTGTGAGATATATTTTTGATGGAAGTCATTGAAGAAGCAGCTTCTTGGCTGACTTATTTACGGAGACAGCTTTTCAGAGCTTTTGACTCAGGGGAATCAAGAAAGGATGCGTATCAGAGAAATGTCATCTGTGTACCTTTGCACAATGTAAAACACTAACATAACTCTGTTTCAATTTTACTTGTTTTGACTGAAAAATAATCCCTCCTAAACAGTGATTTGTGCGGTCATAGTCAAAGAAAATTATAAATTTGAGGAAGATTTATTGAGAATTATAAGTTATTATGTATGAGGGAAACCATTTAAACCAACTGCTCAGATTTCAGTTTTGCCAATCTTACTTTGTTTTACTTTGGAGACTGATAGAAAGTATTTTCACTTAGAAATTGCTTTGTTGCCAAAGACCTTGGTTTATTATAGTTTTTTTAATCTTTTTCTAAAAAGAAATACTGAATATTAAAGAAGTAAAATATACTGTATATGCAGTCACTCCAGCGTTGTGTAACAAAAAAATGCAAATTAATAATTGCTGATGTAGGATAGAAGTTTCTCTCTCTCTTTATAAATGTTTGGGATATAAGAGTCAAATGTGATTATATATATTTTTTCTTTTGTTAAAATGAAGAAAATGACAACATTTTAGACTTTCAGTGTAATAAGGAGTCTTGTATTGTGAGGTATATGTTCAATTTGATTGATAACATAGAATTAAATCCAGGCAGACTTATTCAATAGTAATGTGGTCAACCATTGTTCCTTTGGCCCATATTCAGAATGTGAGGCAGCAGCAACAAGAATCAAGATTATCCCACTGCTGTGTTTATAGTGGGAACATGGACCCTGGGAAACCCTACACCTTTCAGTAAGGGATTGACTGCAGGTATTCAGCAGTTTGAGAATGAGAGATCCTCCTGCTGGTGATCTTAGGTGTCTTAACATTTACAATCTGGTTCTGCACAAGGACAAGTTATGTCTCTAGAATGACTCACTCCCTCCAACCATTCCCTACCAAAGACTCTCCTCCCTTCAACTTGAGCTTCTCTTAACCTTTTAACTCCAGGTCTCTTTTCAAGCACATTCAGTATCATACACACTGTTGTATTTGAAAAGTTATGTTGCATTTGAAAGTTATAGAGAAACTCAGATATTTTAACAATAGCTTAGAAAACTCCATAGTCTATTGTGTATGTTAGGGGGTCGGGAGAGGGAAAACTTGAAATCCAGTGCCTGGGTTTTAACCTGGCCAAGGACTTGAGGCAAATTATTTAATTGCTCAGGGAAGAGTTGCTTTTATTAATCTCCTTTTAATGATGCATGAATTTATTTCAACAAATACTCCTTGAGCACCTATTATATCCCAAGTATTCTTTAAGGCAGCAGGACATAAAACAAAGCTGCTGCTCATGTGAAAGTTCCACTATAGGTAAGAGAAGCAGCAATGAACTAAAGTACATCTGTAAAAGTTGGAAAAGACAACATCATAGAGTTGTTATAAGGCTGAAATAAAGTAAATAATACAAAGTGTTTAGTCCAGTGCCTGAAATGCAAACACTCTTCTAGGTGGAAGCTATCACTGATGGTATTATATGGATTTAGCAATAGCATGAATCAAAAAGCTGAAGTTTGCAATAATAGTCTAAAATAATATGCCTAGTCTACATGGAAGGTGCTATTCCTGTTTTGAAAAAGAATCTATACAATAGCTAATGGAGAATAATCCCACATTAAAATAATTTGTACTCTTTTATTTCTCTGAGTTTTCAGAGTAGAATATATATATTATTTAAATACTCACAAAGGATTAATGGTGTTAAAATGGGTAAAGAAACAAAAATGAAAAATTAATATTAGGCCTTCTATACACTATTTCTCCTTTAAACATCATAACAACACTACAAAGTACATAGTATCAGCCCCACATTTACAGATGGAAAAACTTCATAAATTGCAACAGACTCCACTAAATATTTGGAAAAACTAAAGAAAAATAAAAATAAAGACAACTAAAATGGCTGATATTTTTTAGTTGTTGGTTATTGTTTTACAAATAATTGGCCACCCATATTTTTCCTGTAAGAAACAAAGCAATGTAATACCACCAATCAGATTGAGAAGATAAATGACAGTTTTCATATTAAGAGTTAAGAATTAATTGTCCTGAAATAAATCAGGCTTCTTTACTTTCCATTCTAAGTGCATTCAGCAATGATATAAAATGATCATAACATTCTAGGTGAATTAGGAATCCTCATAGAAATTGGGGGGGGCGGTCCATATTGGGTCATGGTAACAATGGCATAGATCAATGGTTCTCAGTGTATGGTTCCCAGACTGGCATCATCATCTTGGGAACTTGGGAGAAATTCAAATTTTTGATTCTCATCTATTGAATAAAAAATTCTGGGATTGGGGCCCACACCTCCGGGTGACTATGACGTACCCTACAGTTTGAGGGCCACTGGCATGGGTAATTATTGGTAACTAATAAGCAACATTGTTACAGATAAGTATAACACTATTTTTTCTGAGGCAAAAGTCTCTCTCCTTAGCATAAAAAATTTATGTCATTGGTTTCTTTATGTGAAAAAGAGAAAATATAAAACAAAACATTCCTTTGAAGACTCAGTATTTCAAAACAGTTCCAAAAATCACCATTTTGGGAGCTGGACAGATAGTAAAACTGGAACAAATATTTCAAAGGCAACCAAAGTCTAATTCCCTTTGTAAATTCTTCCGCTTCTAAAAGAGAAGGGAATATCTTGCAAAAACTCATGATCCTGAAAGTACAGAAGAGAAAACCAAAAGAAAGAGTGAACACAGAGCCCTCATAGACGTGCTTTCGAGGCTTACTTTTGTACCTGGAGGGCCAGAAAGAGCAGGTCCTGTTCAATATGTAGGAGGCCGGAGAGTGGGATTGGTTTGTTAAAGCTGTCACTGAGATTAGAGCTTCCCGAAGCTCCTGTCCTAACATCAAGTCAATTTCTCGCTAAACTCTTTCTCATTTTAAATGGGAAAAAGATTAGACTGTTGAGTGCTTGGGGAAAAATATAAAACTGTCTGGTAGGCAAGCTTTCCTTTTTAAAAGAAAAATTCTCTCAGCCTTCTGAACTCAAAGATAGCTTAATAAAAGTTACGGAAAAGACTAAAACCAGTGGGAAAAATAAGAGGGTAAGAAAAAAGGAAACCAGATCCTTCTTAAAATCAGTGTTCCTTAAATATCAGTGAAAGAAAACATCTTCAAAGCCCTTACAGAGGTACTGTTGAAACAGAGGAAGAGAAACAATTTGAAATAATATTTGGAGATTTAACTCCAGAATAATATGGGAAACACATGACCTAAGGATGCAAAACTATGCTTAACATTCAAAGTATTCACATTTCTTCCATGGACACACATCCTTCTGTGGTATGGATGTCCTCCTCACCACCTAATCAGAAACATCTTTGACGGAGACCTGTGGCAGGATATAACAGGAAGGGAGCAAAGAAGTAATTTTATTTTCATTCAAATGTAAAAAGTAGTTAAAAAAAGCAAAGGACTCCTGAAGGTTAAATCATCACCCCAGTCTGCTGACCACAAACCTATGGTCTGCACTATAGTTTTGAGAAATGAGGCTAAAGTGGAAGTGATTGTAGCAAAATTTCTGGTGTAATAGGGCAGTGGTGAACAGTTTCCATGAACTAAGTTGAAGGAGGGTTCAACTGCTCTTTAGCCAAAAAACAGAATCAAGTTATTTAGTTACTGTGACTGGGAATTAAATGCAAAGATGAAGATAGGAGTGCAAGAGGTTTTAGGGTTTGTGTGGGATGGAGACGGGTAACAATGCCCACAGAAGATAAAGAGAGAGGAAGGAGGGTGTGGCAAAGTCTTTAGATCAGGATACAAATCTTAGATTTGTGAAAAGAAAGTTGGAGGCAGAATCAGGCAGGGAGGGTCTCAGACTGTGAAACCCAGGGGAGTCGGGTCATGTGTCAGAAGAATTCCACGTTGGGCAGAAGGGGGCTGGCCCTGGCAACCCCACCATGCTCAGTCATTGTGTGAGGACCACGAGAAAGAGCGTGGGTTTGGCTCTGAAGCTGTGACAGACTGTGAAGGCACTGCCCCCGGAGTGTGTCGGCTGTCTCACAGCTGAATGGCATGTTCTTTCTTGAAGGAAGATCCAAGCAGCACACGTCTGTGGTGGCCACAGGCCACCCTGGTCCCACACAGATCCATGTCTCCATTCAGGAGCAGCTCTCCAGGACCCCAGCGGGTCTCTTCCTAAAATGAACTACAGCCCTTCCTGCAGCTGGCCTGCCTCACGGCCCTTCTTCCCACTCTCCACTCTCAATTTCCCTTACCTTAGTCATCACCTGGACTGCTCCTGATGGGTTTTCAAAAGTGTATCATTCTTTGCTGCAGACAGCTTGGATTTCTTTCAGAACTCCTGGGGCCTGCATTGAGATTCTCCAACAGGGGTATTCCGTAAATTCCACTGTATCTTTTCCATCACTGACATCTTCAAAATCATAGAACATGCCTGATCATATGGTCCGCCCAGCGTGGCTGCTTGCACATGCAGTCTGGACCAGCCCTTGGTACTTGGGCTGAACCAGTGTTCCCAAGTGTGGGATGTGTTGCTTCTGGAACCCAAAGAAACTTCCCAGGCTTTGCGCTCCTTTCTTTGCTGTAGGATATACAAGATGCAGCAATTTGTCTTGTTTTGTTTTGTTTTGTTTTAATTGTTTTGTACTTTGGAGGGGATGTCTCAGCATGTCTATGATTCTATAATTCCTGGGTCTCTAAAATTTTATTGATATAACAGAATCTTCATATGGTTTATTTCCTGTCCTCTGGAGGACATGTGTCTTACCAAGGCTTTCAGGATGCTAGCCACCTCTTACTCAACCTGCCTGATCTGCATAATATCATCAGTGCAATGGATAAATGTGATATTCTGAAGGACACTGGGTGGTTCAGATATCTTAGGACTATTTTATGACAGAGTTTACATAGCCCACGGGCAAAACTGTATAGGTATACAGTTAGCCATAATACGTGGACAAGGGGAACTGTTTTTGTTCACCTTTCCTGATTAGGATAGAAAGTAACAAACACATTTGCCAAATCAAAAGATGTATACCATGTATTGATGTCCTTGCCAAGGTGAAATCCTATATTTCAAGAGAGTACCTGTAACTCAATAAAGTGTCCTTTATCCAGTCTTATGTTCTAGACTTCTTTGTCAAGCACACTCAAAATCTAATCCCAGGGGCACTTCCCCAGCTTATGCTGGAATATGCTGGCTAATTTTTGTAGCAAATTTAGGATATGATTGATTTCTGTATTATCAGGCTCTGCACATCTCTAACTGTGTTATGCTGAGACTTGATTCTAATAACCAACATGGCAGCCAGAAAGTGGTAGAGGCAGACCTTGAGGGGAAGCCCCCATTGCCTTTCTGGGAAGAAGCCCCTACTGTGTCTTCCCAGAAGAAAGAAGATTTCTAGCTCTTAATAGGGATGAACAGGCCCCCTACACAGGCTCTGAAGGTTTAGAGGAGTCTGGGGAGCCAAATCTTTAGGGGTATTTACTCTGATGCATCCCTAACCCATCGGTCAAACCTCCTGATTTTCCCAATTAGTCCTGCCTCCACTGAGCATTCAGTCATCTGAAGCTGAATAATTTGTTACTGGCTTTTTCTGCTTTACCCCTGCAGAAGATAAAGACTGCTTTTGAAGCTGCCGAAGTGGTCCCCTGGATTTCTCACTTAATTTTCAGTTTGTTAATTGCCCTTAGCCTTTCATTATTTTCCTCTACTGTTTCAATTCAATCTAATAACAGCCAGCAAAACGCACTGTCCTTCTATGCATAAGTACCCACCTATCTCCTGCTCAGCACTTTTCAAAGTCCTGAATCCTACTGCAGTCAGGGTGTTCCCCTCTACAGCAACAATGTCCTAGGTCATTACCTGTGAAGGTTTTAGCAAGGGAGTCACCACCTGTGACAGGGACCATAGGTGCCCTGCTTACCACCAAGATGGGGGTCCTTACTGCCAGAGGAGTGAAAAATAATCCAAGCCCAAAAGCTCTCTTATCATCAATTTGGGTCCCGCAGAAGACCAGATGCTGAGACAGTGTTGGGAATGCACAAGGTCTACTGGGAGAAACAACCCTTGAGAAAGATAAAGGGAAGCAGGATTAGACAGGGGAAACTTTCAGATGAGTTGCAGATCTGTGAGCGAGAAAGAAAGTGGGAGAAAGCCAACTGGGAGAGCCTCAGACTGCTATACTGACCCAACAAAGCATTGGCTAACCCAGTGGGAAGCTCCAAATCAAAAACTGCCCATAGAGGAGTATAGCATGAAGCAGAAATGGCCAGGCCCTAGAACCCTGCCATGTTCAGTCATTGGCAAAGAGTCCCCTAGGGAACAGCCTGGCCTGGGCTCAAATGCTGTGGTCGGTCCTCAAGTCCCTGCAGCTGGAAGCTGGCTGTCAGCTAACGCAATCTGAGTGCCCCCTTCCATAGCTGCCATGGTTATTACATTAACAAACATTTCTTCTCATTTCAAAGAACAATGGTAGGTTTGAGAGGAAATCCAGAGTGAACAAACGTGGTTCTTGCTATCCGAGGAGCTGGCAGTGCAGAAAGGGAAAAAGCCATGCACATCATAAAGCAGTGGCCCCAGCTGCAAAGTCGCCAGGGAATACCTATTATTTTTGTCTTTTCAGCAGCCATTTCCCTTGTTATGCAAACTTCATCCCAGTTTTCCTTTGAGGAACCACTCCTCTCTGTTCACGGGGAAATTCCCCACCACCCCATCACCTCCAAGAGACGGCATGACTCAGACCCGGCCACTCAGGGCAATTGTGGCAATATGCTTTTTTCTGTGCTGGTAGAGATGCTGTAGAGATGAGGTGAGTCTGGAGTCGCCAGAGAAAACCACATGAAGAGAGCCTGCCTATGAGGGAAGCCAAGGAAAGGAAAGCAGAGCTGAGAAAAAGAATTTGAGAAATTGGATTTTGATGACACATTTGGAGCCCTTGAATGGATCCCTCCAGACTTCAAGACCTAGATCTACTCCTAGACTTTCCAGTTTTATGAGCCAATAAAATGTCTCTTTGGCTTCAGGCTGTTTGAGATAAAGGACTAAACTGTGGCATGTTATAATCCTCTTTAATATGGGCCCGAGAAGGGTCACTTAGTGTTAGAATTAGAAACAACCTCACGCAGAGTCCAGTTCCAATCCGATGTCTTTAAAAGAGAGTCAGCAAAAGTTGAGTGACTCATCTAAGGTCACGGAACCACTTAGTGGCCAATCACATGTTGACTCTAAAGTCTTCAGTTTCTAGGCCACAGTTATTTTCACTGTAACACCTTATGTCCCCTGAGAAAGGGAGATTACACAGTGTAATTCACAGAACTCACAGGAATAGAAAAAAATTAATTTATAAACAATAACAGCTAATGCTTAGTATTTAATGCCAGTAATCCTGGATAATGTGGCTGCTGAAGAGTAGTTACTAATGTGGGCTTCATACCATAATTTAGCACTACTTAAGTGAGAACAAATTCAAAATATGCACTTTTGAACAAAGTGGGAAAAATGTTTAATCCTTATTAATTTTTCTTTTTGTCCCTTGCCTGAAAATGCTCCTTTCCTTTGTTCAGCAGTTTTTTTTTTTAACTTACTTAAAACTTGCTGAAAATCTAGAATGTCTTAAGAGGAAAACCGTTTTGGAAAATTCAAATGAACTTTTCCTAATGCACTGTTATTTACCTAATGACTGTAAAAGAACATCAGGAAGACTTCTGTCCAGAGAGCGCCACTACCCTGTTGCAATAATGTATATTCTTAATTGAAATACAGCCAATTTACAATACGTCAATAGTATATTCTTATAGCATTTTTAAAAGTCATCATTCTTTGGTTTTAAAGGTTAAATTAAAAGCTAAATTTTTGAGTGATGACTGAGTCCACATAAAACATCTTAAGGAAAAGGTGGAGCATTTATATATTTGAGTAATTGGTTCTTTTATAATTTCTTTATTTTCTAGAAAAGGGCTTATAAACAATCTGGGGCTTACTATCTCAGAGATCCATTTGTAGGTTTTCATTTGTTTTACCTAGGCCATAGGTTATTCTAATTTTAAAATGTTTGGATTTTTTTCATATGCCAGACTTTGTGAAATATTGTCCAGATTTTTTTAAAAATGATATTATGATCAATCACAGGCTCACCATCATGAATTAGCTTAGTGTATCAGTTTTATCCACTGCAAACTGGGAGCAGAGGGGAGCAGACCACACCTGCAGATGACAATGAAGAGAGTGCATGCTATTATACACACTCCACTTGCCAGCTCTCTAGGCTTCTATTTTTTAAGATAAATTTGATTTCAAGAAATTCATCTATAATATTCAATTTAAAGCCTCAAAGAGTCCCATGCAAATCTTCAAATTCAAGACGTCATAATTGCAAATAGATGCACTTAACGTGTACACAAAAGTGCCATCCTTGCAAACACCTAGTTAAAAAAAGAAAAGAGAAACATTGATGACAAGAAAAGCAAAGGAAAAAACTCAAGCGTATTAACAAGAAAGGGGAAACGTTACATCTTGGTATTTTGCTACTAAGGAAAGCCTAGTTTATTGTCTCCTCAGATTCAATAAACTCATTTATACATTCAGGTAATATTCACTGAGCATCTTTGTTCACACAGCACAGGAGATACGGAGATGGATGGACCCAATCCTCATGCTTGTGATATTTCAAAAGCCGGGAAGATGAATGCATACACAAATGACTAGGGCGCCATGTGAGGAATGTTGCAGTACAGCTTTGATGACTGAGGTGAAAACAGAGATGAGAAGGTGAAGGTGACCTGGGCAAGTGACAGGTAGGGTGAAAGAAGTCTCATAGGTGAGGAAATTGATAGGAATTTAACAAGCATGGAAGAAAAGGGCATTCTGGGTCAGCAGGTTCTAGTAGGTGAAGGGGAGCATGCTCATCTCATGCAGGGCATGGAGCATGGCTGGAGAGGAGACCGGGTCTGAGGCGGGACACAGAGGTGATGCAGCAAAGCAAAATGAGCAATGAGAAATTAAACTCAGGTGTGCAAGGTAGGCAGGTGCCAGATTTTAAAGACCTGGAGGGCCAATAATTTGGACTTCACCTCATTGTTCACAGAGAGTCACCAAAGATATTTTTATTTTATTTTAGCAAGATTATGGCATGATCATCTGATAGTAGAGAAAGATAAAGACTGCAAGACTGTGGAGGGTAGATTAGTGGGGAAAGATACTGGAGCTCTGGACCCTTTTAGAAAACTGTTCCAATAGAAAGAGGCATAATGATGAGTGCTTGATGAGGGCTAACAGAGTGGAGAAGGAGACAGGAACGTAGTTTAGATAGAAAATGGAGGTCAGTGATACTGATTTTAACTAAGTTAAGAAATAGGGAAGAGAAACAGGTTTACAAGTAGGATGGGAGACAGGAGTTGGTGAAGGGGAGAAGGGGGACATGTCGGGGTTGGGACATGTTAAGTTGAGGTGTCTGTGGGTCTTTGGGTGGAGCTACCCAGCAGACCACTGGAATACGGGTCAAAAACTGAGGACAGCATCCAGCTGCTGAGCTCAGCGGAAGACCAGCAATCTTGGCACAGAGGGAGGACAGGCCACCGAGGACCACTCCAGTCCTGTGCCAGCCATGAACCACAGAAAGCTACTGTTTTTATCCTAATTGTCTTCTGGGTGACTATAAACACACAAGAGAACATTTCTGAGCCCAAAGAGTTCTCATTAAAGAATAGATGCCCAGAGAAGGTACATGACTTGTCTCCAACCTAGAATTGAATCCAGACCTCTAGGCCAGCATATCCCACCAGGCAAAACCCCCCGAAGTATAATTGAATCTCTGAAGTAATTAACACATCCAACTCTCTGGACCTTGACTTCATGTGAAACATTTTTGGGTGGGATAATCTCAAAATTCTCTTCTGACTCTGGAGGTCTATTGTTATGTGCCTCTCTAATGAGCAAAACCTAGTGTTTCAATCCTGGTTTACCACATACAACCTGAGTGAATCTGAGTAAATCACAAATCTGCTGAAGCCATTTCCTCATCAGTACAAACTGTTATGAGGATTTGATTATTGTGGCAATGTAGTTTTACATTTCTCACAGTGGCCATTAGGAAAATGCAAATTAAAACAGCCTGAGCTACTATATGTTTGCCAGAGTGGCTACAATGTAAGTAAGAAACCAAAAAAAAAAAAAAAAGGCATCTGTATGGAACAGCTCTCAACTGCCGCCAGTGGGGCTGCAGATCGGCCAGCCGTGTTGGAAACCTAGCACTGTCCAATACCTCATGATCAGCACACCCTGTGACCCAGCAGTTCCTCCTTAAGGAAGTACCCAGCGGAAACACATCTTCTACTAACTAAAAGTCATACACAAGCATGTTCATGCAATACTATTCATATGAACCCATGAGATAATAGAAAATGTATTTATTGGTCTTTGCCCCTGGTTCCTGGCAAGAGCTCCTAAAACCCCTGTAATTTCCTAAGTAGTAAGAGCACTGGGAGTATCTTATGTTTTAATGACGCCACTCTGGGTGGGCTCCTTGATGACTTCTGGATGGGAGCTTGTCACCAGGAAGACCAAGCCATGATTAGAAGCTTGAAATTTTCAACCCTGCCCCCCATTTCTCTAGAGAGGGGAGAGGGACTGGAAATGGATGGGATTAATGATTGATCATGACTATGTGGTGAAGCCTCCATAAAAATCCCAATAGTACAGGTTTTGGAGAGCTTTCAGATGGGTGAACATGTCCACTAATGTGGAGGGGGACATATCCCTACTCCATGGGAACAGGAGCTTCTGTGCTTGGGACCTTCCTAGACCTATAGTATCATTTCATTTGGCTGTTTATCTGTATCCTGAATCATATTCTTTCATAAACTGGTGAGTGGTTCCCTGAGTTCTATGAGCTATTCTAACAAATGATCAAATCCCAGGGGAAGGAAGTGATGGGAACCTCTCATTTGTAGCCACGGTGGACAAAAGTTGGGTAACCTAGGGACTTAGACCTTGTGATTGGCATTTGGATTGGAGAGCAGCCTTATGGGACAGAGCCCTTAACCTGTGGGATCTTATGCTATCTCCAAGTAGATAGTGTTAGAATTGAGCTAAATTGTAGGATACCCTGCTGGTGTCATAGAGAATTCCTTGGTGTGGGAAAAAATCCCACACATTTGGCGACCAGACACGTCAGAAGTGAAAGAAAAAGAGAAAGATACAGGAGGAGAAACACAGATTTTTCCAAAGCATAACCCCAAACTAGGAGTTTCCCCCAAACCCTTCAACAGAACAGACAGATAAATCAAGGCTTATGCAAGACAGAATGAGAATGAAAGAACTACAACTGCATACAACGTGGCTAGATCTCACCAACAAAAAGCTAAGCAAAAGTCAGATACAAAATAGCACATACAGAATGTTTCAATTTATACAGAGTTCCAAAACGAGCAAAACTACTCTGTGCTGTTACCTGACAGGAAGGGGTTACCCTCCAGGTGGAAGATGAGTAGTTTCAGGAATGCTGCAAATACTCTGTTCCTTGATCTGGGTGCTGATTATACAAGTATAGTTTGTAAAAATTGTAGGCGTTCTATGCTTACAATTTTTGCATATACATTATACTTCAGTAAAAGTTCTAAAACGCTTCCCAGTACCTAACAATTGTTAGCATCCTCTATATGTAAATATTTCTTTCTAGATATACCTATGTATTTACTGACCTTCTAAAAATCCATCTACCTCTCTCTATATCTTTCTGATTAGGTCACTCCTTTCTCTACGATAAATGTCTGTTGCAATGCGGGAGAGCATCCGGGTTTCTCCTCACTGGTTGTGACCAGCAGTGTTTCCCAGTGGAAACAGTGCCCAGCTCCATTTGGCATTTCCAGTTAACTACGTGAAAACACTCTGTGCAGCGCCCTGCACATGGGACTTACTGAAAAAAGGGACATGGAATATTTGTTCCTGAACACAAAAATATAAAAACCTTAATCAACTAGCTTCTTGAATGAAATGGCTAGTAAATCATTTTTATAAAAGAGTTGATTTGAAAACACCATATAAAAACATCTCATGGTCTGATCTCCTGGTACACAGTGTTCTATTTTCATCATGACGTATTATAGAAAATTAATGTTGATTCTTCTGTAAATGATGCTTTCTAATTGTTGTAATCTGGTAAAAGTATGTCCTATTGATTAGATTACCATGCTAAAAATAACACACAGTTTTATTAATTAAAGCACTGAGACAAGAAAACTAATACTAAAAACTAGATAATTTTTCAGTGTAACAGATTTAAAGCCATGGGAGCTATGGAAAAAAAAACTTTGAAAAATTTGTGACACCCTCAGATACTGGATATTTGTGATGATATAAAACAAATTCAAGTTTTTAATTAACATTTGCATAGATATTTAGCATGTTTTTTCAACTGTAGTTTGTGGAAAATTAGAGAACTAAGATTGGAATTATTGTTTGTTACTCTTGAAAGAATGCTTAAATTATGCTAAGTAAATTCAAATTTGTGGATTGACTATAATGGTACCTAATTCTTCTAATTTGCTAGTCCATTTTCTTTCTCAAAATTAAAATTAAAAAGAATTTGGGTTTGAAATCCCATATGATTTATTTCCCAATACTGCTTTATATTTACAAACTCTCTCTAGGTGAGGGAACCCTCCTCCAAAGTACCATTTTAAGTTTCTTTTGGGTGATAAACAATTTAACCACAATGCATTCAAGATGATCCAGCAATCCCACTCCTGGGCATATATATACACAAAAGATGAAAATTCTAATTCAAAAAGATACATTCACCCCAATGTTCATAGCAGCACTGTTTACAATAGCCAAGACACGGAAGCAACCTAAATATCTGTCCACAGATGACTGGATAAAGAAGCTGTGAGATATAGATACTCGGCTATTACTCAGTTATATTACTGAGTTACTCAGTTATAAAAATGAATGAAATACTGTCATTTGCAGCAACATGGATGGACCTAGAGATCATCATTCTAAGTGAAGTAAATCAGACAGAGAAAGATAAATATCTATTATAGCACTTATATTTGGAATCTTAAAAAGTGATACAAAAGAACTTATTTGAAAACAGAAACAGACTCACAGACATAGAAAACAAATTTATGGTTACCAAAGGGGAAAAGGAGGAAGGGATAAATTAGGTATCTGGGATAAAGGGATACAAACTACTTTATATGAAATAGATAAACTAGGACCTACTGTATAGCACAGGGAATTATATTCAATATCATGTACTAAGCTATAAAGTAAAAGAATCTGAAGAATATATATGTGTATAACCGAATCACTTTGCTATGCACCTGAAACTTTGTAAATCAACTATACTTCAACTTAAAAAATTATAGTAATAAAAAAGAAGAATGTACAATGAATGGTGACAGAGGTAGCCTCAGAGTAGCCCACTGAGAGGTAAACCAGCAAAAGATAAGAAGAAATCTGAGTACTTGTTTGCCTAAATGAGTTTGAACATGATCACTTTATCTTCGCTATAGACTTTCCTCTTGAATGTGTATCACACACACATGTTGAAGGAAACACTGTGTTTATTTAGCTGTCTGCCTGCTCGGTGGCCACTGGGCTGGTGGGCAGGTGCGGTGGGAATTTTTAGCAACTTGGATCTGTATGGGCCAGGACATGGCTTTATACTTAAACTTGAAGAAATCCGTTGATTATGTGTTTCTGACTGGCTTCTACTTCCTGAACTGATAGCAATTTCAGTGCTGTACCTGCTCCCTGTCATACTTCGCCTTCTCCCTCTTCCTTTCTTTTTATTTACTCTGTCACAGGCCTTGGGGAGTATTTTCATTTCAAGCCTTTACTTCAGAACAGCTTCACTGAAGCAGGATTCTCCAAATAAATAACAGCCATCACCAGCCCCCTACCATTGTCCAATTAAAAGAAGAAACAAGGTTAATGTAAAAATTATAGCTTTTAGAAAACCGATCACTAATTTTCAGTTTTAGAGAAAACATGGAGGGAAGGGAAGTCTTGGTGAATAGAAAACTGCAGCATTAAAGAAGAAAATGAATAGCAGCTTAAAGCTGCAAGTCCCATAACCACCAGCACCGGAGGGTAATGGCAAAATCAGGATGAAAAAGGAAGGTGACAGATATGCTGATTAAAAACAATCTTAAAAATGAGCTTCCTTTGAACATTAAATGGAAAAATCCAGAGTTTGGATTGCCAACTGTTTACAAAGAAAAGATTATTCAGAAGAACTACGTGACTTAAACAGTAACATCTTTCAGATTCGTCTGGGAAGATTGGTAGATAATATGAAATTTAGACTAACACTTGGACTTTGTCCATTTTGTGCACAGGGAAGACATTTTTGGCATGCTATTTAAAATATTTTCATATCAGTTTATCATTCCACAATCTAGTGGAAACATACACATCTGCAGTTGCACACTGTGGTATAAAGAAAAAAAATGGAAAAGGCTGAGGCCACTTTACCTTATATAGAAATAAATCGCAATGCCCTGTATCCATTTTGTGCTAATGTCCACCCTTTAATGTATGTAGGATACAATTTTAAGAACTTCTTTGTAAGAGAAACATCGGCATGAAAACTTGGGCAAGTTATTTAACCCCGCTATGATTTGATTTCCCAACCTAAGCCACAGAGACAACAGGCGACCTATTTCCCTGGGTTATTGTGAGGATCTAAAAACTACTAACGAACTGAAAGTGCTTAGGGCAGTGTATGCACATAGCACCAAAAATACAGAGAAAAGGCCACAGTAAAACAGTGAGGCAACACTCACTGTTGATTAAATTACCAGTTATTAAAACATTTGTAACTACTAGAAAAGAGGAAAAGAGTATGTGACAAAGTCCACATGTGCCCTGCGATGCCTAAAATATTTGCTACCTGGCCCTTTACAAAAGGATTCATCCATCCCTGTGCAAACCGATCATCATGACTGCAATAGACATGCTTTTTAAGTGTAAGTCAGTAATATATACGAAATGCCAGAGATATTTAGATCTTCTCTGGGGTTACCCAGTGTTTACTAAGATTAAAAATTGACTATATAAGCAAATTATAATTTCTTGTACAAATTCAAATGTTACCAAAATATGTATCGGAGGAAAGTATACTGAAGTGTGTCTGAAGCCAGCAAATTATTAATCAGTTTTTTTTAAGACTTGTTTTTGTTATTTTTAAAAGCCTGGCCCACGAACAGGATCACCAGGAGCTAGCACATATGCCTAGATGTCTCAAGGGTATTATTACCAAATTCACCTCATTGAGGGCTATGGTGAGTGCACAACTCCAGGGGGCACCAGCCACACTGTGTTCTATGAGTCATGCTTAGGGTTTCCTTTTGAGCAAAAGGCAATATGAATGAAGCCCTTTCACCACGTCCTCAAGTTGTGCAACACTGATTAGGCTCCTTTTTCAGCGGAATTTGAACTGGCAAATAGGAAAATAATATATACTATGTATTTTTAAATTTTAATAGAATATTTGATAAACTCAATCTTAATGTCTTAAAAAGGGTTATTATTTATTCCCAGAGATTTAAAGATCATTGAGTGATGTCTGCCAGCTGGTTGGGGGACAGGGCAGTGAGACTAGTGACCTATCGTAAGACAGTCATCTTGGTCCAAGAAAGCTCAACTCAGTTTTAATCAATGCTCTAAATGAGGTCATCAAAACTACGCTTATCTAATTTGCTTATGACATAAAGTAGGGAGGCCAAGAGAATACTAGGCCTGGTTTCCAAATGAAAATTTAACAGTAGACCCAAACTAAGCAAAACAATCATAATAGAAATCGATATTTTGCATTAAGGAACCCTCTAAATCATGACTCTCTCAATACAGATACATGTCATTGATTTTTGAACCTAAATGTATTTTGAGTTCTAAAGACTCAAGGAATTTTAAAAAGACTGGGGTAAGTATGGAGAACAATTGTTGTTCTTAAATATCTGACTTTTTTTCTTCCTTTTTTAAGTAAGAGGGTATAAATTTAACACATTTTTTTTTCCAGAGGTGAAAATGTAAGACAGTACTTAGAAGTTAAAAAAAAAACAAAACTAAAGGGCTTCAAGCCAGGTTTAGCCCTGTTGTTTTACTTACCACCCTCCTCCAGAGTATTTTATCTAACATTTTGAATTAGTTCCTTGTGTTAAAAAGCCACAAGATTTCATATAAATACCTTGATTTTCAGCATCTCTTGAGTTACAGGAAGATCTGGCCCCATTCAGCTGGAGCAGGGTAGCACCTTCCAGTCACTGCAGTCCCCACCACTTCTCACTGTCACACACGGCCTGCCGTAACGCACATGCCCGGCCACCAGGTATCAGAACTGTGTAATGCCTGTAAAATAAAGTGGTGACGAAATTCTGAAAAAAATGACATCTGTCTCCAAATGTAGTGGGTTGCCTTAAGAGATGTTGACCTTCCTATGAAGGAAGGCAGTGATGTTGGAGCATAGACTGACACGGATTTTGCAGAGAGAAATTTTGCATGGCGCTGCAAGTTAGGGTAGATCAAAGTTTGTCAAATTTCTTTTTAAAAGAACAGAGATGTGCAGTGTTGTTTGCTTAAATTATTTTTTAATTCTAATGACTTAACATCCACAAACATAAAACTTGTGAATTAAGTTCTTATGTTTAAGCTCTGATTTATACAAATTCCAAACAAATATTTAAATTTCAAAATTACTGCTGTCAATATCTCTATAAAAACATTTAAAAGAACAGTCAAACCTTTATGTTTCCAGATCTTATATTTTCATATTTTAATATAATTGTTTATGATGTGTAGACACAAACTGTATTTATATTTCATCATCCACATAGTTTTGGGTCAACACTTAGGCACTGTGTTTAGTAGGAAACGTAAATTTAGGGATGGTTCCCATGGTTCAGTATTGCCATGAAGCTAGGTCATTCACAACCAACATTCGGAGAAAAATAAGATGATCCTAATTATGCCAATTCATTCCACTTATGAACGTTGGAGAGCTAGTTTATACTATTTGAGATTCAAGTGCACATGTGTAGGTTCCTTTTTCAAACGAAAAGCTCTGACTCACTGAAATGAAGTCAACGGATATTTGCAGTAAGCACTTAATCGGTGGCCACCGCTGTCAGGACAATAGGTGAATAAGATAAAGTCCCTGCTCATAAGGAGCATGCTCTCTTGTTAAAGACAAGTCCTAAACAGAAAAAAATAGTTTAAAATGATTAAAACAATGTATAACCAAATATACTGTAGGCTACATATACAATAGGCATTTGGAGAGAGGTAAGATTAACACGCATCAATGTAATCTGTAGAAAATGAGTAGAATGTGGATGGTCCTAAAAAAGGGGGAATGATACTCTAAGTAACAGATTCCTCTTACATGTGCTAAGAAACATACTCCTCCTACATTAGGGAAAAATTTGAGGCATGTGTGGGGATGTGAGAAGCTTGATTATAGAGGACCTGTACACTACCCAAGATTGAAGCCTTGTGCACTCTTTTAGGTACTGATGAAAGGGACAATTGAGGTAATGAGTGTGACAGCATCTTGAAGACTGGCCAGGAGACTAGTGATCTGATCCAGGTGGGATGTGAAGAGGACTCCTCTAAGAGGCAAAAGAAAAGAAATACAATTTGTATCAAAAGATGAATGCATTGCAGTTGGTCATGGGTTAGTGTAGCAGGATGGTGACAAATTAAAGAGAAATGCTATTTAAATTTGAGGACTTTGTGCTGTTGGTGTGCTGGCAGAAATAGCTGAGTGAGCTGTTGCATTTCTTTTGATATCATACCCTTATAGGGTAGAATTAGCCCCACAGGGAAGTGGGCTAGTTTTTCCTCAGAGACCAAAACAAAGAGGGAGGTTGGGTTAGGGTACAATTTGGAGGTGGAAATAAGACAAGTTGAAGGGACTTATCTTGCAATGTCTTTATTTATTCATTAATTTTTTTCAGTGAAGTAGGAAGCAAAGGCTTCTAGTGAGAATAAGTACATGAGATTAGGGATGGAAGCATGGGGAATGGGGAAAAGGCTCATAAGCAGTGCAGTAGTCTATGGATTCAAAAATAGAAAAATACATAAATAGAATAAGATTGCTATTTCAGCAGAGATGAAGTAGTATGAATTTGTAGCTGAGTCTGGTATCATGGCCTTGTGAATTTTCTCCAGCAATCTTTGATATGAAACAAGCATACAGAAAGGAATAAGCCACAATTAGAAATAATAAAATTATGAAGTGGTAAAGCTCACTGGTAAAGACAAGCATACAATAAAGGAAATCATCCACATACAAAGCTAGATGGGAGATTCATTAGACAAAAAGTAGTCAAATCATCTGTGTCCACAACAAGCAGTTAACGGACAAGCTAAACAATTAGATGTTAAATATAATATCAAAAAGAGCAATCATGAAAAAAGGAAAAGATAAATGCAGGGTATCTAAAATGCATTTGAAATTAAGATATCAGCAACTTAAAACAAGCACGTATATATATATAGACTGCTATATCAAAACCTATGGTAATCACAAAACAAAAATCTATAATAGATATACACACAAGAAAGAAAAAAGGAATCCAAACAACAGGGTTTCCATGAAAATGGAAATTTACAAAAAGCCTGAGTATCAATACTTGTATCAGACAAAATAGATTTTAAAATAAAGACTGTTATAAGAGACAAAGAAGGACACTACATAATGATCAAAGGATCAATCCAAGAAGATATAACAATTATAAAAACATATGCACCCAACACAGGAGCACATCAATATATAAGGCAAATGTTAACAGAATAAAAGGAGAAATTGACAGTAACACAATAATAGTAAGGTAGCAACCTAATAACCTAATAATAATAATAGTAATAAGTATAATAATAAGTAAAATAAAAATATAGTAAGTATAATTATAATATATAATAAATTACATATTATGTAAGTATAATTATAATAGTAAGTATAATAATTACAAGTAACCTAATACGTAAACAACCTAAGCTTACACCCAAAGCAACTAGACAAAGAAGAACAAACAAAACCCAGTTAGTAGAAAGAAAGAAATCATAAAGATCAGAGCAGAAATAAACAAGATAAAGACAAAACAAAAGAAAGAAAAATAGAAAAGATCAATGAAACTAAAGTTGGTTCTTTGAAAAGATAACAAAATTGACAAACCTTTAGTGAGATTCATCAAGAAAAAAAGGGAGAGGGCCTAAATCAATAAAATCAGAAATGAAAAAGGAGAAGTTACAAGTGACGCCATAGAAATACAAAGGATCGTAGGACATTACTATGAGTAACTATATGCTGATAAAATTGACAACCTAGAAGAAATGGACAACTTCTTAGAAAGATACTGAACTAGCAAGATAGAGAAAATATGAACAGATCAATTATTAGTACTGAAACTGAATCAGCAATTTTAAAATTTCCGATGAACGAAAGTCCAGGACTGGATGGCTTCACAGGTTAATTTTACCAAACATTTAGAGAAGGGTTAACACCTAGTTTTCTGAAACTATTTCCAAAAATTGCAGAGAAAGGAACACCTCTGAACTCATTCTATGAGGCCACCATCACCCTGATACCAAAACCAAAGATATTACACACACAAAAAAGAAAATTACAGGCCAATATCACTGATGAACATAGAAGCAAAAATCCTCAACAAAATACTAGCAAACTGACTCCAACAATACATTAAAAGGATCATACACCATGATCAAGTGGGATTTATCCCAGGGGTGCAAAGATTTTTCAATATCTGCAAATCAATCATTGTGACACACCAAATTAATGAATAAAAACCATATGGTCATCCCAATAGATGCAGAAAAAGCTTTTGATAAAATTCAACATCCATTTATGATTAAAAAAATTCTTCAGAAAGTGGGCATAGAGGGAACATACTTCAACATAATAGAGGCCATATATGACAAACCCATAGCTAACATCATACTCAATGGTGAAAAGTTGAAAGCATTTCCTCTAAGATCAGGAAAAAGACATGGATGCCCACTCTTGCCACTTTTTTTCAACATAGTTTTCGAAGTCCTAGCCATAGCAATCAGAGAAGGAAAATAAATAAAAGGAATCCAAATTGGAAAAGAAGGAGTAAAATTATCACTGTTTGTAGATTACATGATACTACATATAGAAAACCCTAGAGGAACACATAGGCAGAACAGTCTTTGACCTAAATCGCAGCAATATTTTTTTTGATTCATCCCCTAGAGTGATGGAAATAAAAGAAAAATAAACAAATGGGACCTAATTAAACTAAAAAAGCTTTCGCACAGCAAAGGAAACCATAAACAAAACCAAAAGACAACCTACAGACTGGGAGAAAATATTTGCAAACAATGTGATCGGCAAGGGATTAATTTCTAAAATACCCAAACAGCTCATATAGTTTAATATCAAAACAAAACAAAAACAACCTAATCAAAAAATGGGCAGAAAACCTAAATAGACATTTCTCCAAAGAACACATACAGATGGCCAACAGGGACATGAAAAGATGCTCAATGTTGCTAATTATTAGAGTAATGTAAATCAAAACTATGAGACATCACCTCACACCAGTCAGAATGGCCATTAGAAAAAAATCTACAAGTAATAAATGCAGGAGAGGGTGTGGAGAAAAACGAACTTACCTACACTGTTGGTGGGAATGTAAATTGGTACAGACACATGCAGAACAGTATGGAGGTTCCTTAAAAAACTAAAAATAGACCTACCATATGACCCAGCAATCGCACTCCTGGGCATATATCCAAAGGAAGCTCTAATTCAAAAAGATTCATGGACCCCAGTGTTCATAGCAGCTCTATTTACAAGAGCCAGGACATGGAAACCACCTAAATGTCTGTCAACAGATGACTAGATAAAGAAGATGTGGTACATATACACAGTGGAACACTACATAGTCATAAGAAAGAATGAAATAACATCATTTGCAGCAACATGGATGGACATAGAGATGATCATACTAAGTGAAGTAAATCAGACAGAGAAGGACAAATATCACTTACATGAGGAATCTAAAAAAATAATACAAATGAACTTATTTACAAAACAGAAATAGACTCACAAACAGAGAAAACGGTTACCAAAGGAGAAAGGGGCATGGGGAGGGATAAATTAGGAATTTGGGATTAACATATACACACTAATCTATATAAAATGATAAACCACAAGGACCTACTGTGTAGCACAGGGGAGAAAAAAGAAACAAGAATACAGAAGAGGAAGCAGACAGTAGGTGAAAGCAGCACAGGATCTCCAGGTGCTATCTCACATGTTACTGCTGTGACTGTGCACTGCAGGAAGACCAGCCTGGGTAGGGAAGCAGATAAAACCAGAATTGCTTGGATATGGGCTGGGAAGTCAGGAAGCATTTAGGGCACAGTGAGAACTAAGAGAAGAGCAGAAGGAATAAGGAAGGAAATAGGTTTTGTATTTTTTAAAATGCCTGTATTCAAGGTGTACAATGCAGAAGGCCTGGGTGATAGTGCGGCCATAGATATGGCTGTGCCGGAGGCCAGCTGGACTTGAGTGATGCCTGAAGGTGAGGAGGTGTGAGGCCGGGAGATTACAGGGTCATTGCCAACTGTACTGAAGGAAAGGAAACTGGTGACAAGTCACAGGTTGTAGAGGATAATGGGAGGAGGTTGGGAGGGCATGCCGGTGGATGGAAGCTGAGATGATGGAGGGAGAGGCTTTGAGAGATGCCATGGATTCCAGGAGGGGATGGCTGACTAGGTAAAGTTAGGAGGATAATGGACTAGACACAGCAGTGATGAAGGAATTGGTTGCCACTTGTGCAGAAAACTTCATGTGTCTCTTTCTATGTCCCCTTTGGCCACTGCTTACTTCAGGAATCACTGCAGCCGCCAGCGGCACACACGTGTGACCGACAGCACCTCAGCTCAAGCACACCGCTCAGCTCTTACCTTCCACCCCAGGGCCTGACAATCAGGTTTGGCCCTCACGTACGTGCAGTCTAAGATGGAGGGGTCCACACCGACTGAGACAGAAACTGTCTGACACGTAGCTGGTAGATACATGCTCCCCTCTTCCCTCTGTCAGACAAATTATTCTGAGATTTCTAGAAGGCTCCGCGAATCATCCCAGATGGACTGGCCTCCTGTTGTCCACAGCAGTTCCCAGTCTGATAACACATCTTTGGGCTGGCTTTCCCTCCTTCCTGGGTCCACTCCTCTCGGCTCCCCACCTGTTTCCTGGGATTGCTTCTGAAAATACACTCACTGAATGCAAGCCCTTGTTTCAGACCTGCCTTCTGGGATTAACCTGGGACTCTTATCTGTAAGTAGGAGCCATTAAGTGAGCAATAAGGAAGGTTTCACAGTCAAGGAAAAGTCAAGTTTCGGTCAGGTGAAGAGGAAAGCAGAGGAAACATGCAGGAGGGGTTTATTACAGAACACAAATATCAAAAGGATCCTCTTGGAATGGGTGGCAGATCAGAGCTAGAGCAGGGTTGATACAGATGAAAGCACACAAAGAAAAAAAGGGAGGTGAGGTATGAATCCTATACGTTAAATAATTTCCTCTATGCTAGAAAATAAATACGCTAATATCCACAAAGGGCACGTTTTCGACAGTTGTACTTATTGCTGTAGCTCTGCATTTGCCTTTGTCTTCATTTGTCCCACCCTGTACAGAACATCAGACAGTCTAGCCTTGCTGTGTTTCTCTATTTCTTGCCAATATGCTGATGTCATCCCATATCCAGCCCTTAAATTCCCTTCAATTCACATTCATGTCTTTTGTCTTTTTCTTGGTGTCTAATTTACTATCGCTTCACTGAACTTATTTTTCTCTAAGTAGGATACACGGTCAATTCATCTAAGAGAAAAATCAAGAAGCAAACTATTTATGTACACAATAATACCATGCAGTGTCCATCAGGGAAAGTTTAAAATATATGTGTATATAACTATGTAATTTTCAAAAATTATACACACATAATTCTGATAGACTGCTAGATTCCTGGAGAAAATTTTTTTGTAATATTACCACCAAACTTTGCCATGCTTCTTGAAACTTTGAAATTTGAACCAATAAATCATAAAATATTTTGCCTACTCTGAGCTGACGTTTCTCATCCTCAGACATTTGGGTTTAAAATTCTAGGCTGTAAGAGGCACTGGTTCTGAGTTGTAACAAACAGAGAAAGGACATCTGTTGTTACTTCCTGAACCTGCTGAGTCATAGGCGGTGAAGACTCACCAGACCCGTATCAGAAGGCAGGCCTGGAAGAGGGGCCGACATGCTTGACATTCAGCTGAACCTGGGACTGTTATTGCTTAGAAAGAATCCACAAAGGAGACACATTTGTTTTGGAATCATAGGAAACTGAGATCAAAAGAGAACTCTCGGGTCATGGGCTCCCCATTTCCTGCCCGTCTTTTATGTCACTGCTCTGTTTTGGTTTTTTTCTTTCGGGTGCTGTTCATCCTAGCCTTCAGTTTCTTCACAGATGACCCTGTATGAAATTATTCCACATGTAATGTCACTGGTGAGGCTGCTTTACGTCTGGAGGTGTCTTGCCCACAGCCATTCGATGGCTGGTCTTTCTGATGCAGAGCCAGGTTTTGATGACTGGGTTCTACCACACCTCTCCCCTCGCCTGCCCACCTGTTTCCACATCAGAGCCCTCTCACCCGCATAGTCGCTATGGCTTAATTCCTATACACGGCTTTTAGAGCTCATCTTTTTTATCCATGTTTCTTCAATGATTTCTATTTGTTTTTTAATTTCTCCTGCTTTACCTCTCACCGCTCAATGATGAGATTGTTTTAGCAAACTTGTTTTTCCCTTGAATATAATTTGTCACTCCATAGTTAGTGATGGCAGTTTACCTCATGGCTTTCAAAGCACATTTCAAAAAAAAGTAATCGTAACCATCCAACAAACTCTCATCCACAGAAACAGTCTTGAATAGCTAAGCTCTCCCAAAGCTAATTGGTTACGGCACTGCTGATATTAGACATGAAAATGTATTTGTTAAGCATCTATTAACATGGGCTTACCAAGCCCCACATAAAACAAGTTAGTTTTAGTGCAAGGTCATTAGGAGTTTGAAATCTATTGAAATCTAGGATTATCCATACATATGGCTAGTTAGAAGAAAATACAGTATTTTACTGGCTATCTATTGATGTGAAATGTGAAACAGCAGATTTGGGCTGCTCTCTGTAACTGATACATTGTTTTTTTTTTTTGTTGTTGGGGAAGAAGGGAATCACCCCCTACCCTATGATCAATTCATGGGGCTTAATTGGAACCGACCCACGCTCTCCATCTCCTCACACACAAATGAACAAACGTACGCTTACACACATATGCACACGCACACTCACCCACTCCCTTGGGAGCGTGAGGGGGCACCTGCCTCTGGCCTGGTCATTTAGAACATTCTGAATGTTTCTGGAATGGGAATGTGATAAAACTTTCCAGTGAGACTCAGTCATAGGACTTTGGTCCTTCCAATGGAGTTACTGAGATGGCACATAAGCGTTGAACTATTGATGGCAATCTTGCCAACTCTTACAAAGGGTCTTCCTAAAGGAAGCAACATAGAGGAAAATAAATCCAAAAGATGAAGAGAGAAATCAAATCCTAATGGCATCCTTTGAAAGCCAGCAGAGGTCAGATCTTTACGGAAACCAGTTTTCCTCCCATACTTCCCTATTATATGTGTCAATACATATCTGCTTTGGTTAAGCCAGTTTGATTTAGGTTCCTGCCACTTGCAACTCTGAGTTCCTACTAATATATGTAGTTTGCCAATACCCAGCTTGACCAGCCTTTTATACCCATCTTTTGCATTCAGCACTTGTCGAATGAAATCTACATATCACTGGCTTCAGAATCACCTGGAATGTTTAGAAAACACAGATTCTTAAACTGTACCCCAATCTTCTTAATCAGAATCTAGAAAGGTGAGGCTTAGGAACCTCATGTTTTTCCAGTTACTTCTGGTGATTTTATGCACATTAAATTTTGAAAAACACAACTGAAGTCATAACTTTTGATTATATCAACTCAGATCAACCTGTTTTTATCAAATTGACTTGTGAGTTCAGTCAAATGGCAATTCTTTTCAAATAACTGATCATCAGATTTTTAAATGCCAGCATTGATGTAGATAGAAAAATAGCAAATACTTAAGGGCACATGTGAAAGAACTGTCATGGGACTTAACATGTTTAAATAACTGTAAAAGGTCCTTGTCACATTTGACCTGTAATGTAAGTGACTGTTAGAAGAAGCAGATAAGAAAGGAGGGGAAAATTAAGTAACTTTACTTTCAAGAGGTGCAGGAATCAGGGTAAACCACAGCAGAAACATGACTATTCAGTGTTTTTGTTCTTTCAGTTGTTGAATGAACTTTCCACCTTTCCAATATGGCATCAATTCCCCACATTTGAATAATTCCTCATTTCCCAGAGACAATTGGTACGACAAAATATTCTTTGTTTGTGAGGACCATATGGGTCCCTCTGCTTCTCTGGATCTTTTCTATTACATTTAAACGTATATATGTTTAATTTAATGCATATATGTTTAATTTGTTAAGTTAATTTGAAGCAGATAACTTGAAAGTCAAGAAATTCACTTCCAAATCAGTTTCAGAGGAGGTGGAAGATGTGAAGCGAAATCAATATGAATCTCTGAAATGGTCAATAAACACACTGTGGTATATGTTCAGTGAAAAAAAGTGGAAAGGAATATTAATATATTTAACTATATTAATCAATCTAAGAAACATTAGGCTAAGTTGAAATAATTCAAACACAACAGAGTGCATACTGTGTAGTTCCTATATGAAATTCTAGCAGAGACAAAACTACAGTAAGATAAAGCAGTCAGACGTTGCTTAGGGCTGGGCATCAGAAGGCCTCTCTGACAAAGAGGCACGAGAGAATTTTTGAGGGTGATGGAATTGTTCTGTATCTTGGTGGAGGTCGTATGATGGTATATAGCTCACCACAAATGAGTGAACGGTACTGTACGTGAACTAGGCCTCAATAAGACTGTTACTAAAAAAGTGAAATTTACATGGAGTGTGAACAGACTGTATCAGAATAGGGTAAGTAGAACCCAAAGAATAGTCGCAGGGAGTAATGGCCTGAAGTCTGCGGGAAACCGTCCATAGCATGGAGATGCAGGCAGATCCCAGCACAGGGAGGACCTGGGGGGCTAAGGGAGAGGAGAGGGAATCTCTCATTCTAGAGTGGCAGCTTCCTCACTCGCCTGTATTTATGATGCTTGCTGGCTTCAGTGCCACAAGGGACTGAAGCCAGAGGAGGCTCAGAGCTCTACCTACAGGTGACTAAGGGAGGAGTGAGAGCTTTTGAATTAGCTTACTGATACAACACAGCGACATAGGAGGTAGGGGGCAGGAAGGGCTGTTAATAGGTGAGAGTTTGCCCAAAGAGAGGCACCCCAGTGTGGGTGTCTGTACTGTGCAGCTAAGAGATGTACTTGGAAGGGAGAGGACACTTCCTAGTCTAGAGGACATTGGTCTAGAGACCAATGACCTTTCGTTACGGGCTAGTCTCCTTGGAATTATTTTAAAGATGTCACCAGGTTATCTGCCCAAGAAACAAGTTCTAAACAGCTTACAAATGAAAAACTGAAGGATGCTAGTAAACATCCATTGAATTAGAAAGTTGTCCTCTGGGAGGAGAAAAGCTTTGTAAAAGACAGGGGAAATTGTTTCTGAAAAATTGAGGGCATTTAGCAAGCAAGCTTGATTACAACTGCTTTACCCTAGACCTTCCCAATGAGATGCTTTTTTTTTTTTTTTGAGAGTGCTTTCCCATAAATATCCTGTCTGCACGCTGAGAGAACAACTGAATTCTGGCCATTTCATGAACCCCTTAAAAATAATAGGGTGTCCCCATCAGTAGCATTTTATGAGCAAAAGGATGGCTTTGGACTGCCAAGTGGGATAACTTTTTATTTAAACCCTAATTTTCTCTTTCACTCATTTGCTGTCATAAAGCAAATGAAATTTGGCTTTTAAAAAAAGTGGTAACTCATGTAAAGAACTATTAGAGGGATTATTATAAATCCATAAATTACATTAAATTTATAAAAAGCTCTTAGTGCCAATAAATAAGTCATGTCCTTATCTAGACATATTCAAACTGGGCATCCATAAAAAAGCACAAAGAAATGAAAAGTTCAAATGGAAGAAGAATCACTAGATGAATTACTTCATCCTAAATGTTGCAATTGGCTTCTTTTACAGGAACAATTTTTTTTCCCAGAGGTGATAAACGCAGAACCTCATCAATCCAGCTCTTTACCCTTGGCGGGTACTTGTCTTTCCATATGCAATTTTTTTTTTTTTCTCTTTGGCTCCAGACAAAAACAGAGTATCTTCGTGATCCGGGATTTGTTTGAAGAGATTTCATCTGGAAAGAAGTCAAGCAGGGCACTCGCAGGGGAGCTTTCACAGATTACGACCTGTAATCTGGTTAATACTCCGAAACACAAAGATCTGAATGTTGGGATAAGACCACTTCGTATGTGGCCATGTGCCCTCCCCTCCCCCAACTCGGAAGTCATCCCAGAGACTGAGAAGTCCCCAGCTTGCCCACGCTGGCAGGGTAAAAGGGAAGATAACACAGATGTGGTGACATATATTTCAAGACTAGCAGAGGATGACCACCTAATATTAGGATTCTTTCATCTTGCTATTACTGCCATAAGAATCAATGTCCTTTTTAGTTTAGGGTATCATATCCATGGTCTTTGATCAAGAGAAGGTATTGGGGTTGAATATAAGGCTTTATTTTCACTCAGAATCTTGGGCTAGTCCTTCACGTTTTAATTTTTCACTAAAACGTTACATGAAATCAGCATTTAACTTTACATATCCATTTGGAGACCAGTAAATTTTAATTTGTCCCCTTTTAGGAACAATCTGCTGAAAGTAAATCTTTACAACATCCAAGTTAAATTGTGAAGATGTTTACCCTCTAAATACAAAGAAGTTTCCAGGAGTCCCTCAATAGTATACTTTTTCTATACAAAATGAAAGATTAAAGTTTATTTCCCAACTCAAATTTGATGCCTGTTTGATTGTATAGCTTACAAACAGCTTCCTAATGGCCATTTTAAAGTCCTAAGACATTATTTCTGTTTTGGAAAAAAGAACTACTTCTGAGGGACTAAATCACCAAGACAGGTTTTGTGCAGATAAGTCTTCCAACACGTTCACTTGCACACGGATGCCCTGTGTGCATGGGGTAAGACATCCCAGCAGTGATGCCACAGATAAGAAATACCAGACTTAAGAAGTCTACATGCAGGAAAAGTTATTGGAGGAAGCACAGCCCAAATCCATAGTTCCTAAGGGCAACATCCCTTTGTTCCCCTGTCATTTACGGGAAGCAACTTATGTAGAGGAATACTTTGACAAACATACTAAGAGAGAAGTCGCTAGACCCCAGAAATAAATATCCAGCCATCAGCCCCTTTAAGGAGTCCTCATCCTCTGAATCTGTTGCCTGCAATTCTGATGCCGCCAGGACAGAGAAGTGTGTGAGAAGTCAGTGATTGCTGCTACCAGACTAACATTAGAGTTCCTGATTCACCAAGTGTGAAGTTTCTGCAGACTTGTTGGGGAACCCCATTGTATTTCTAAATGTACCACCAAGAAAAGAGTAAATTTCAAAGAGTTGACTTACATACTAACTCTAAATTCTAACCCATTTGTAAATTGTGAGCTTCTGGGATTATTCTCCTGAGGTCAACTGTTTACCATATTAGTTGAGAAACTAAAGTTAGGCTAAGTAATTTTCTCAAAAGGTTCAGAGACCAAAATGCCTAGAAACTCCCAGACATATCTACTCTACAGATTATTCATCTCATTCATCCAGCACATTCTTATGTTGTCCATACATGAGATTGTCAGAAAATGAGCCAAAGCATTGCTCTAAGAGAATTTTTTAATGTGAACATTAAAAAAAAACCCTTTTGGGTAAGAAGACAGTAGATTTTAACTCTCCAGTCCTCCAAGACTCAGTGGAAAGAATCAGTTCTAATACTACCTTTGCCATCCCACACTGTTCAAATAAATCTATAAAACCTGGGTTTTGAATGTATAAAGTATGTAGAGAAAAAAAAGAAAATGGAAAAAGTGAGCTTTCGCTGAGAAGATGTACGGCTGATGTAGGCACTTTGGAAGTTTATTTGCCCAGTTTTCTCTATTTATTAACCCTGCTTCTCAATGCATTTTTACAAGGAGATTTTTAAAAACAGATTTATTTGAACAGGGAAACACAGAATAAAATTTAAGATACAGTTAATACGATTCTGGGATGCAGCAAAGCGTTAATGCAAAGTGAACATACATTAGAGAACATGTAACCTTTCTCAGGATGAACTTCCCACATAAATCCTCTCCTTCCTCTGGAGCCTGGGAGACAAATATCTAGGCTGTCAAAATTGGAAAGCTTTTGATTCCAAGTAATAAGGGCCCTGGGGCAAGTGACATAATTTTTCTGTACCACTGTCCTCATTTGTAAAATGAGCATAACAATACCTTATCCTATCACACTGTGAACACTAAAAAAAAAATTTTTTTTGAGTTCCAGTTTTGTAGAGTTACCACTCTAAGTTCAAAAACTGATGGGCCATTTGCCTGTAACTTTTAAAGGCCAGAGCAGGTGAGTTCTAGTTCTTTTGCATATCCAAACCTTTCTTTCCCATTCTTTTGATGAACACGTTCGTAAGCTTGGACATTTATAGTGTGATCACAAGTTTACAATACCTGTCCAACACATCACTTCATTTGCTCCTCACACAGCTCTGTGAGGCAGATGTGATGTGTCCAGTGAGGAAACCAAATGCCGAAGAAGCTAATATCTTGCCTGAACCTGGCAGCCTGGAAGCCGTGATGTTCAGCCTTGAACTTAGCTCTGCTGGGTCAAACTGCCCCGTGACCCGTGCAGGGCCATGGCTGGATGCAGCCGGTTCCTCATTAGCGTGAAGAAGGCCACGCTTGTCTTTATCCCTCTTGTTCTCAGAGCTCCCTTAAAACCCCCCAGAGTGATGGGCTGAGTTCTCAGGAAGATGTATGTATATACAGCAAATGGAACACAAGTTCTGTCTTGGCAGCTGCAGAGGTGTGTACAGCTCAACTAAGAATTGCTCCTCACTAGTCCTTTATCTGATTTTTTCCAAATACTCTTTTCCAAACAATCAAGCAGGGCATGGGAGCAGGAGGGAATGAACACGAAAGAGATGCCAGTAATCACGGTGACGAACAGTCATAGGGGTGAAGTGACAGCTCAAGGCTTTACTGTTGTCATAAAAGTGGTGCAGTTTTAGAGCTTTAAGACGAGCAAATCTCTGGGGTCTCCGTCTTCCGGGGTTCTAATAGCATTAGAAAGGGTGAGTTGGTATAAACAGTAACAAGATTTATGTTAGTGCAAACTGCTGACTATTGACTCTGATCCTGAAGAGAGAAGAAAAGAGAAAGCGAAACTAGACCGGATTCCTGTTATGTCCCTATTTATGGGAAAGTGGGAAACCGGACTGATTCCAGTGGGAAGGCAAGCAAGCGACAGATTCTGATGCCGTAAGATGATAGTCACAGAAATTAAATGGAAAAGAGACAATTGGAAAAAAAAAAGCTGTAGCCTGGCTATTTTTCACCGAAGGTTTCTAACTACAGAAAGGGAATGACAGAGCGGGCTGGAAGGGACAACTGTATGCTCAGAGGAACAAAGAATTTGAAATCCTACTTTGTGGGACAAAACATCTAACACAAAAGGGCTTCAAGTAGAAGTTAAAACTACATACTTTCATTCATGACTCATCTTTCAGTTGGTAAAATTTACCTGAAGAAAAAAATCCAAGGTTTACCTCTTCTGCTTGGACTTGACTTTTTTATACCACAGTAAGTAAGCTATGAGGGGGTCCTATCTCCCCGAACTTCTTCCATTGTTTGTCAATAAAAGACTGAACCAGACTCTTCTTTTCAGTTTATTATAGTTAGAAGAGGTACTTTCTTCTCTGCAGAAACTTCCCATTGGCTTTACGGTTCTTTTTGAGCTATCACAAATATTTTGGCCTCATAGGTTTATGTTTACAATCTCATTAACTCAGCCAGATATTTTCAGCAACAGAGGAATGCTTCTTATTACAGTCTCTTAGATGGGAAGTCCATCTTCCTAAAAACCATACGATTATAAAAACAAATATGTAGGAAAGGAATCTTTGGCCACAGGAGGGAACTTAACCAAAGTACCATTGACAGATCTTAATAAAAGAAAAATCAAGCTTAAAAGAGAGAATTGAATACTTGAGCACAAGACCTGCTCCCATAATCTTGGAATTTTATGGCCTCGCTAAAGGAAAGAGTATGTGGTCTGTTAAATCGGGTCATAAAATATCTCCTTGAGACCTTAAAATGTAATGTGTCAGATGTTCAATCCATTCAGTGTGGGCCAATCGTAGAGCCAAGATGTCAGCTCCCCAATTTCAAGACAGGCCTTCTGGTGTTAAAGCCACAGTCTACAGCCTTCAGAGAAAGGATGGAAACTACAAAGCTGAGGACATTACAAACATTAGGATAGAAATATACCGCTGCGTATTTACTAAATATACTTATCAAATATTTTGACTATCATATCTCTACATCTACTTTTCTGTAAAAGACTGGAAGGGCACAAATTAACCTCTAAAGTGTCTATCTATGGAGACAGCTTGCTAAGAGGCAGCTATTACTTTCCATTTTGTACATTATTTGTATTTGATTATTTACAATGAGACTTTATTAATTTAGCAATTAATATAAAGTCAACACAGTTTTTTCTCTAAAGTATGTTCAAAGTATGAGATACATTAGAAATATATATCTGGTAGTCTCAGACGAGTTCAGCACACAGTTAAAACCAATTATTCTGGGATGATTTTGAGGCTAAAACAGAAATCATGATATTAGGAGGGTTACTTTTCTATTGACAAGGGCAGCTCTGTAAATTCACTAATTCATCCTGATTTTTTTTAATTGCCCTAGAGATGCATTTAGAATCAAATAACCAGCAATATTTTCTGCTTCTGGAGAATAAATGATTGCCCCAGGTAAGCAACTGACCCATTGTTAATGGTTCATCCCAACAGAAGAATATTTTAGAGTATCAGTTCTAGGGATATGTGTTGTAAAAAGACGTATTCTGATGGTTTGGCATCGGGAGCTCATGCTCATGAAGTAGAATAACAGCAAGATTTTAGCTTTTGAGCAAGATCTTTGACAAGCCTGTGCTACTTAGAGAGTTGGAATGCTCTGGGCACAGAACTAACTCTCTGTGTCCTAACATGCGCAGCCTCACACTAAACAAAGCATGGGCTTAAAGAGACATGTTTTCCATGAGAACAGAGACTAGGAACCAGACTGCAGTGAAGATTATTTGCAGATATTTTTAAAGTATGTAGTAGAAACAAAGGAACCAGTGCTGAGTGGCTCAGGTGAGGAAGAAGGGAAAAGGGAGGGGACAGCACAGGGAAGGGGCATACGGGTCGGATGCTCGGAGTTGTTCCCACCAGTTTCATAAATCAAGTCACTTATGAAAGTATAAGAAGTAGAAGATCAAGTTCACGAAAGCCCAGACATCGCAGATTTGCAGAAGAGACATCCTCTCTAAAGAGACTGAACAAGGAGAAAAAGGGCAAGAAAGAGATACTTCATAAAGCCAGGCCTAAACTAATGCTTTTTGCCCTACACCTTCACATTTACACTTAACCTAAAAAGATTAAAATATCATAATAATTCTGAGATTTCTGGCTCTCAAGATTTCCATTATGACACATCAATAAAGCAAAGCAAGGTGACTGAGAAAGAACGGCCGGCTTTCATTTCCTGCTCATTTGAAGGTCACTTTTGGAGATAAAGATTATATTTTTGCAGAACCAGAGGATACACGAACATTTCTAGAAACTTGTAACATCAGATGTTCTGAACGAGCGAAGGAAAATGAATGATCCTATTAAGATACTTCTGACCATAAATCAGAGGTGTTAAGCTCTGACTGGCTAACTTCAGCTTCCCATTTGACTCATTTGAAAATGGAACTGATGTGAATATAGATTGAGGAAAGATGCTCGGTACCATTAGAGGTGGCTCATAAGCTACTACTCTCGGCTCTTAGATTGAAATACAGTGTGCCTAGCACCTGGAGACAAATATTTGCACCATTTCATTGTTAAGTGACTCTGCACGAGTGTTAGAAAAATGGGTGCCGTGCTTGTAATACAAAAGAACTGCTCGTGTTAAAGCTCAGAGGCTCACAGGGGAGCGTGGAGAGCAATTCACTAATGTGGAGCACCTGGGAAGGGTGGTCTCATTTTCAGGCTTACCCCTCTGCCATTTGCAAAAGCATCTATTTCTCCCCTTGCACGGCTGTTACAATCTCCCTCCCCCTAATATTTTTAGTGACATTTTGCTTTGATCTTCTCATGAGCAATCCTTCAGCTGGAGAGATGTGGACCCACCTTCTGCTGTTCCTACTGAGTTCTTAGTTTCCAGAGACTCTTACCCAGATAGCATTGTGGCATTCTGCCACTCACTCACACGCAAGTGATTCAACCCTTCTGAGCCTCTCTTTTCCCGTCTGCAAAATGAAGTCAAATAACTCTTACCCCAGAGGCTTGCTTTGAGGCAAAGAATTGAATTTGTTAACATTTATGAAATACCTAGCACTTGATATGTGGCCAATAAATATTATCTTCTACTAAAAAGGTGCCATGGAGGTAAAGAGAAATTCCTCGACAACAAAAATCCCCAAGGTTAAGTGATGCAAATAACTTTTTTTTTCCCTGAAAACAATTAATGTATTTACCTTTGTTTTCCAGAGCTCCATGCAGTGTCAGGCATACGATAAGATACTCAATAATATTTGCTTCATAAACGCTGCTTTAAATGTCCTCTATAAAATGCAAACAGGTCAGCCATTTCAATGGTTAACCGAGGAGGGGAAAGCCGTCATAATAGTTTAAGAAATGTTATCCGGAGCATCCGAGATTGAGGCAAGTGTTCGTGAGCTCAGTGAGAGCCTCTGACTGCCTCCCTTCTGAACGCTGTGTGATGCCACACCACGTGCCACTAATCAACACAACTCACAGAGCGGAACATTAGAAACAGCTGCTTGAGGACTTGGTAAATATTACTTATACTTCAGTGTAAAATAGTGACATATATACTTGTATCTGCAAAGTGTAGAGCAGAGACACCCAGACACAATCTTTGAAAGAATCCAAATTAGTATCTTACATGTTCTAATATAACAAACATAGACATTACAATTAAGGAAGTCACATATGAAGGCAATTATATGGCTAATGATGAAAAAGCACCCTAAGAACTAAATAATGACTCAACCTATAAGTCATAATTTTATCATCTAAGCAGCCTCTTAAACTTTGAGAAATAGAACTAAATATTTTTCATACTTAGAGTTTAAATGATAAATTATAGTCCTTTAATGCCAACACATTTTAAAGAAAGAAGAAAAAAGTTATGGGAATAAAATTCTATAGTTTTTTTATAGAGAATTTTTTGGGACAAGTCTATGAAATTCTAAAAGAAATCCTTCAAATTAAGCAAGACGTCACTGAAAACCCACAGTGCATCTGAACTCAGTTGTTTTTTGTTTTTGTTTTTTTTTGAGTAAATAAACGATCAAAACACGGTGTTATAGAATCCAGAATCTGTTTCTATCTACTTCCTGGAGAGGATACTTTAATTTTGTTTTGACATGTTTTTGGTGCTTCTAGAGATGACTTTTGCACCTAAGTACAAATATTGTAGTTTGTAAGGCTTTGGAAGTTATTTGTTTCTTCATTCAGTGACACGCCAAGATTTCTTTTTCTGTTGTTTTTTTTTTTCCCCTCAGATAAATCCTTTATTTATGCTTCTCCATTTTGTTTGAAACAACCACTGCCACCATCACCTTAATATAACTGACAGCCCTTCCCCCTCACCCTTCCTTGAGCTGGGAGGTGGACAATGGGGAAATGGCCCCCAGGGTGGGGCTGACCATAAGAGCCCCTAGGGGAGTAATGGAGCCTGAATCCCCTGCCCAGGGGACGGGGCACCTGCAGTGTATGAATGGGGGGAGTTGACAGATCTCTTGAACATTTTTTGTACCAACATATATGCCCTTGGCCGTCAAGGGTCAGGAAGCATGTGGGGAGGGGGTTCTTAACGGCTCCTCTATGTCCCTGCCCAGCTCCGGTCTCATGAACTGAGGGCTGGAGAGCAAGAGGAGTGGAAAGGGTCGGGTGGCGTGTCTCACACGCAGTACTCATTATTAATGGCTCTGGGATGGCCTCCTTCTTCTTCATTGCCCCCTAGTGGTAACTGCTGGAGCTGCACGATCAGCGTCACCCTCGGGGCCCCACCAGATCCAGGGCCTCCCTGGGCCTCCGTACCGGGTGCTGTGGCCTCTTCCAATTCAGCCACGGGCACCAGCTCTTCCTGGACCCCGCCACTGCCCACTTTCTCTTACCTCTCTTTGGCTGCTGCAGCTGTTGCCACTTCCGGCGCCCCCAGTGCTTCTTCTGTCCCAGGATATGAGGGGATCTGTCCATGAAGGGAGTTCAGGGAGCTGGCGTGGGTCACGGGAGATGCTGGGTTACACAGATTAAGATATAAGCATTCTGGGATGAGATTGGCCTATGGTATATATATATTTTAAGTTCCCCAGGTAATTCTAACGCATAGCCAAGATTTAGAACTCCTGCCTTGGAGTTAGAGGGGGTGAGGCTGGAGAAAAATCTTGGGGTTATACCACGTAGTGCCTTGCATGCCTTGTTAAGGTTGTTGGTCTTTCTTCTCAGAGCAATAGGAAGCTTTGAAAGATCATGTGGAAAGTAGATATGCAAATGTAATGGTGTCTGACACAACCAATGGCTGCAATAATAGTAAACTATTAGCTTTAGCAGTCTGGCTATGCTCTTTCATTCATTCAGTCATTTGTTTTTCCCTGTGGAAAAACAGCTTATTGAGATACTAATTTGTGCTTTTCCCTCTTACATTTATTTCTCTTTCACCACTTCCATCATGTAATTTTCCTTGCCTCAGGGAAGAATTTGAAGCAAAAATTCTTACTGTCTTTTGCAAAAGTTTCCTATCATTGAAGAAATTATTTTAGGCATCCTGGTGTAGAAGGGAAGAGATGGCAGTGCCTGCAAAGATCTGTGTTGAATGGGTCCAGGGGCTGTAGAAGACCTCACATGAGACTGGAGTGGGGACAGGAGTAGCAAACTCATTTCAAGGGATGGTAAAGAGCTGATGAGCATACCCTCCCCACCATCCAACTGTCAATGTTGATTATGTTTGTTTTCCCCTCATCCATGCAGGGTTTGGGCTTAAGGTTGAGTTTACTGTGATTTAAAGAAAATGAAGATATGTGAGATATTTAAGATACTAAAGCTTTGGTTGCAGATTCACAATCTTTATATTACATTGGACCATATCCAGTGAGCACATGTGTATGACAGTCATCGTGATAGAGGCTATGAACAGAGTACTGTGCAAACTAGGTCCTAGCTAGAGCTTACAGCTCAGTGAGGAAGACAGACAATAAATAAAATTATTCTGTAACAAAGAAAGAAGAAATGTGCAGGGATGGTGAATATGCAGAGACAGCCACACCAAGATGACATTTAAGCTGATAGCTGAAGGAACCAGAAGTGTCCAGGAAAGAGGGAGGCTGAGGAAACCTGAGTTGAAAATATATGGCCAGCTGGGCTGGCTGTGTTTTTACAAGCAAAGAGGAGAAGAATAAGAGGTGTGGTTTTAAAATTAAGAGTGGGATCATGGAGGACCTGAGGTAGGAAATCTGAATTGTATTAAGTGGCATGGGAAGCTACTAAAAAGTTTTAATCAAGGGACTAACATGATATAATTTTTAAATTAATTATTAAATATTTCTAATATACACAGGGACAAAGAATAAGCTAATTCTATCTTATCTACCACTTTTTAAAAAATAAATGTTAAAAGTATCTTTTTCAAGGTCTAAACTACAGATATATTTGAATCTCCTATTCCTTCCCCTCTTTTCCCAGAGGAAACCAGTAAGCTGAAGATTTTAAGACTTTTATTATAAATGTTATCAATAAAAATGTTTATAATAGTTGTGTGTTTTTGAATTTCACGTTGATAGAATAATATCTGTGAATTATTCACTTTGCTTTTTTGATTCATATTCGGTTTGGCAAGAATAAAAAGAAGACTCAAATTACTAAATACAAGAATGAAAGAGGATATATCACTATCAAGCTGATAAAAATAGAAAGAATTATAAGGGAATAATATGAACAATTGTATGCTAACAATTTATGTAATCTAGATGAAGTAGACACATTCCTAAAAAGATACAAACTCCCAAAACTGACTCAAGAAGAAACAGAAAATCTCAAAAGAACTATAGCAAGTAAAGAGATTAAGTTAACAACAGAAAAACTTCCTACAAAGAAAATTCAGATAGTTTCACTGTGAATTCCACCAAACATGTACAGAAGAATTAAGACCAGCCCTTCACAAACTCTTCCAAAAAATTAAATAGGAGGGAATGCTTCCCAACTCATTCTATGAGACCAACATTATCCTGATACCAAAACTATGCAAAGACATCGCAAGAAATGAAAACTGTAAATCAATATTCTTTATGAATATAGATGCAAAAATCCTCAGCAAAGTATGAGCAAACTGAACACAGCAGCATACAAAATGATTATACACCATAATCAAGTGGGATTTATCCCAGAAATGCAAGGTTGATTTAACATATAAAACTCAATCAATAAAATATTAATAGAATCAAAGGCAAAAACCATATGATAATCTCAATGTATTCAGAATAGGCATTTGACAAAAATCCAACTTCCTTTCATGATAAAAGCATTCAACAGACTAAGGCTAGACGGGAACTTCTTCAACCTGACAAAGGTCGTCTATTAAAAAATCCACAGACAATATCATACTTAATGGTGAAAGATTGAGTGCTTTCTCCCAAGATCAGAAACAAGGCAAGGATGTCTGCTCTTGTCACTTCTATTTGACATTTTCCTGGAGGTTATAGTCAGGAAAACTAGTCAAGGAAGACAGAAAGACAGGAAGGAATGAAGGAATGAAGGAAGGAAGGAAGGAAGGAAGGAAGGAAGGAAAGAAGGAGGGAACGAAGGAAGGAAATAAGGAAGGTGGGAAGGAAAGAAGGTGAAAGGGGAAAGGAAGAAGTGAAACAATCTTTATTCAGAGATGACATGATCTTGTATATAGAAAATCCTAAAGAATCCATAAACACACAAAAATACTATTAGAACTAAGAAAAGAATTCAGTAAAGTTCCAGAATATGAGATCAATATATAAAAATCAATATTTCTATATAGATAGGCTATAAAAATTTTTAAACTAAATTAAAAAAAATTTCAATTGACAACATCAAAAAGAGTAAAATCTTTAGAAATAAATTTAACAAAAAAGTGCAAGATATATACACTGAAAATTATGAAATGTTGAAAGAAATTAAAAACCTAAATAAATGGAAAGATACCCACATGCACAGAATGGAAGACTTAATACTCTTAAGTTAGCAATATTTCCCAAATTCTTCCACAGATTCAATGTAACCTCTGTCAAAATTCCAGCTGCCTTTATTATTTCTTTGAGATATTTAAAATGATATTAAAATTTGTATGAAATGCAAGAGACCAATAGCCAAAAACAATCTTTAAAAAGAAGTAAAACATTGAAAGTCTCACAGTGATTCCAAACCTTACTACAAAACTACCATAATCAAAGCAGTATAACACTGGCATAAAGACAGATACATAGATCAATGCAATAGAGTTGAAAGTACAGAAACAAACTCTTATGTTTATATTTAATTGATTTGTGACAAAGGTATTGAGACAATTTAGTGCGGAAAGAATAGTCTTTTCCACAAGAAATGGAATAGTGCCAAAGAGGTCCAAACCAAGATGAATAGTAAATAATGGCAAAAAATTAAAGATAAGGAAAGAATATTAAAAGCAGCAAGGAAAAAATAAATAGTTACATACAAGGGAACCCCCATAAAATTTTCAGCAGACTTTTCAGCAGAAACTCTGGAGGCCAGAAGGGAGTGGTACGATACAATTAAAGAGATGAAAAGAAAAACCTGCAACCAAGAACACTCTACCTAGTAAGACTAAAATTCAGAATTGAAGGAGAGATCAAGAGTTTTACAGACAAGCAGGAGCTAAAATAATTCAACACCATGAAACAAGCTTTACAAGAAATGTTAAAGGGACTTCTCTATGTGGGAATGAAAAGGCCACAGCTAGAAACATGAAATTCACAAAAGGTTTCTTTAAAAGTTAAGCATTCACTGTGGGGGTGGGTATAGCTCAGTGGTAGAGTGCAGTGCTTAGCATGCACGAGGTCCCGGGTTTAATTCCCAGTACCTCCATTAAAATAAATAAATAAACCTAATTACCTCCCCCTCTAAAATTTTTTCTATAAAGTTAAGCATTTCATTTATAACCCAGAAATCTCTCTCCTAGGTATTTGCCCAAGAGAAATGAAAGCATCTTCACAGTAAAATTTACACAAGTGTTCATAGCAGTTGTCTTCAAAATAGCCAAAATCTAAGTAAACCAAATATCTCAATGGGAGAAAAAATAAACAAATTGTAACAAATCCATATAATAGAATACTCCTCAGCAATAAAAAGCAATAAACTTCTCTCACATGAGCAACATGGACAGGTATCAAAAACATTACGCTGAGTGAAAAAAGCCAGATCCAAAAGTATACTAATTATGTGATTCTATTTTTATGGAACTGTAGAACAGGCACAACTTACTGATAGTGACAGGTCAGTGGTTGCCTAGGACAGGGAAGTAGGGGACACAAAGGCCACTCTCTTTGACATATTCTATAGCTTAATTGTAATAGGGGTTGCAAGGATACATACATTTTTCAAAATTCTTTGAAATATAAACTTAAAATGGATTATTTTGTTATAAGTACCTGATACCTTAATAAAACTGATTATTGAAAAAGATTTTCATCCCAGTGGGATTTTTTTTAACATTATTGAAGCTGAAAGACTGAAAAAAAATCTTGAAAAAAATTTCACTACAAAAAAGGAAGTTTTGCTAGAGAAATAATGGTATAGTTTCATGTTGAAGAATTATACATTTATCATACAAAACATGAAGAATATTTAATGACATGTGAAAATAATCGAAGTGGATTTTTAAGGGGAAAAAGAATCACATAACTACATGTGCATTGTACCTCTCTAAAAATTTCAAATCAGCATTTACAGCTTGAAATTTAATTTCTTTTGTACTTGCCTGCTCCCTTATCATTTTTTAACTCTTAGAAAAATGCTTATTTAACTGTGCAGACTTTTTGCAAATTATTGTGTTGCCCAAGGATACATTTTTTATCCCTGGCTTTCTATTCATAATTGCAAAGAAGGAATAACATAAGTACATAATCTGTTTCTCCAAGAACTGGGATTTTATCTAGCCACGTGGAAAAATATATTTTGCAGGGTGTTTTGTTTGTTTGTTTGTTTAACAGGATTGACCCAAAACAGGCACACTGAGAATATTTCATATTAAAAACTTGGTATAAATAATAAAGTATTTAAAAACACATTTTGCACATCTTGGAAAATTTTTAATTGTCTTTTTGTAATATTTTAATTGTCTTTGTGGTTATCTGTGTGTCAGAGGAGCATTTCACATTCTAAAAGTTACCCCAGTTCTCTTCAACTGAGGGACAGAATCAGAAATTGAGTCCTTGGGCAAAGCCTGGGAGGGAAGTGGAATACCGGCCCTGTTTGGGTTTCAGACTTAAAAGTACAATGGTCTAGTATAATTCAGGGAATGAACTCTCCTACTAACAAAATATTTTTAGATTTATTTTACTTTGCTCAAAACACCTTCAGTGGCTCCCAGATGCCAATTAAATAAAGTCTTCTTTCTGAGTATGGAATTCAAGTCCTTCCGTGATCCACCCTTGGTTCCACAACTTACCACCCATAACTTTGGGAAAGGTAATTTTTCTGTCTGAACTTCTCATTTCTTAGTTTCAAAATACACACAAGGAGAGTAGTGTCTTGCTCACAGATTTGCTGTGGGCAATAGATGAAGCAAATTCTTGAGTACACTACATGCGTGGCATATAGTGAATAGTTGGTAGTGGGAGGTATTCATTTCATGTGTTACTGTTATTTGATTTGTTGGTTGTTTGTTTATTCCTCTACTGGGTTGTAACTTAAAAGGATCACTGTTGTTTTTATTTTTATTTTTCTCTTGTCTACACAATGGACATTTATTGAGGGCCAACCACCACCAGCATTGTGCTTGGTGTTAAGGCTACAATGGCAAAGAAAATGAATGTGGCATCAGCCCTCAAGTAGCTTTTAGTCCCATAGGGTAGAGAGTCAATATAAGAAAATAAATTCAAGGAGAAATAGCTAATGGGGGATATTAGCATGTGGTAGGGAGAGACCCAATGTTGGTAGCTGTTGTCAGAGAAGGCCTGAGAAAGGAGCTGGACTTTTTTTTTTAATGAAAGGTAAATTTTTAATGAAAGATTTATTACTGGAGAAGAGAAAAATGTATACAAGAAATTCTAGATTCTTTCACCTCATGCACTGCTTTTGTAATAAATTTCTGAATATCAGTTAGGAAGATATTTGCAAGGATAAATTTTTCTAAACATGTGACCATTTACTGTGTAGTGGACATTTTTTTCACAAAATAATATACTTAAACTAAATATAATCTTATGGTTTACAAGAAGCTTAGGACATTGTATTAACAAAGGAAGATATTATATTTTACTGCAAAAAATTACAAAGGTGATACAATTTTGTTGGCTCTTAAGTGGTTAATTACTTGACGCAAAGAGCCAAAGAAGAGGGCATGCTGGTGAAGAGAATTGTGTGGGCAACAGTCTGGATTTAATGTAGCACAGCATGTGACTGAGCAGACAGAGGGCCTGGAAATGAATGAGTGAAGGAGAGACAGTCCTGAGACCTGCCTAGAAAAGTCTGAAGGGGCCAGGTCTTGGAGACTTAGCAAGGAGTTTGGGTGGCACCCTGTGTGCTGTGGGAAACCACAGAAGGATGCTGAGTAGCGTGGTAGCATGCAACCACATTGCAAAAAGACCATCCTGCAGGATGCTGAGGGTGGAATGCATGGGGCCTGGGAGGAGGGACGGCGGAGGAGGGGACGAGAGTGGAAGAGGATGTCTAGCATCCACTCCTACCTGCCTCTCAGTCCTCCGCTGGGATCCTTTCTCGTGTTTCCTGGTCTTCAGCCACTTCTTTCTTCCTCTCCATGTGATAAGCTGGTTGCTCCCCGTGGGCCTTTGCACCGTTTATTTTCTCTGCCTGGAATGCTCCTCACCCAGATCACTGTCTGAATGGCTCATTCTTGTACTTCAGGTCACAGCAGTATGGTCACCTTCTCAGAGAGGCTTTTCTTACCTCTTGCTAGATGCAAACCTCATGCTTTCTTTGGGTCAATGCTGAATTGGTAAGTGTCAAATTCAATATTTAGTTTATTATAAAAAGGATGCCAGGTTTAAACATAAATCTAATACTTGAATAAATAAATGTAATTATTTCTACAATTTTATCATGGAAGATTGTAGTTGTTGATTTTCGAAGTTTGAAACCAAGCTGAGTCCAGAAACCACTAAACAGCACTGGCAACCACTACACAGCTCCTGTAGTCACTATGATGCTGCTTCCTACTAACTTCACTAGAGGAGCAAGACAGTTTGGGGTTTCCTGATTTTTCTCTAGCAGCCTCTTCTCGTCTTCATGCTCTTTATAGTCTGAGTATGAACAGACTAAAAGGTGGTTTATCATGGGTGTTGTAAAGCATGTGTTTCAAAGCTTCGCCTCATTAGGAAATTTTGAGGTGTAAAATTTGGCATTCTGCTTTTAATGTATCTTAACAAGATGCAAAAAGTTCCCAGAGGACATTTTCTTAAAATTATAGCCTAAATGGGGTTTGATAACTGAATCTACATATACAGGATAAAGGGCTTTTTTGTTTGTTCATCTGCCAATGTATTAACTTGTTTAGTTAACTGGTTAAAAGTTCTTCACAATTGCATTCGTATGTAAATAAAATTACTAGCTTTTGCAATCGTCATACAGCATAGTAGTTAATCAAGGAAAATAAATATATACTTTTATTTTAACTGAGTGTTTTTAGACTTTAAAGCATAAAGTAGATTTTTATTCCAAATATATCTAGAATGCTTACCTACAATTGAAAACGAATACCCAGATTTTAACAGTAAGCTTAATAAAAAATTTTGTTTGTATCACTGATGTTGTTACTTTCATTAGTAACATGGAAATCCACATGAGTACTCAATCATTGATTATTGACAGGTTTAGGGATGCCAAAAATGACTTTGAAGTAGGCATTCAGCTATTTGGCCTTCCACAGTCTGAGGTCAAATACAAATAGCAGATTTTATCTGAATATGAAAACCCCAAAATTGAAGGCACCTATCTGTACTTACCACCATTGCCTCCAAAAGAGAAGCCTGTCTTATTATCACTAGGATACTAATCACTAACTGGCTTTTCCTTCTTTAAAAAATTTTTTCTTATTTCTTCTTTAGAATGCTGCTCCGTAGGAGTAGGGATTCTGTTTCTCTTGTTCAATACTGTGTCCCAGAAAAGTGCCTGGCGCATGGTGGGAGTCCAGTGAATGTTTGCTGAGTGGATGGGCAGATGGATGGATGGCTAAATACCACAGTAGAATAGGCAAGAGATGATGGTGGCCTGAACTCTTGCAGAAGAGATGAGAAAAGGAATAGATGGTTTTGCCTACAGAAACCCAGCACTAGCTAAAAGATTGAAAGTAGGAGATGAGAGTGAGTTACTAAGCAGGGCTGATCTCCTGGGTTCTGGATTAAGAAATTTTGTATCTTCATTTGTTTGTTATATTAGTGAATTGACTTGAGCTTGGACTTCTATAGATTCAATCAGTGGTAATGAAATCGAGAAGTACTTATGTGTTTTCCAGACACCATTTTCCCAAACCCGTGCCCACCACTGACAGGATGCTCACATCTCCTCTCAGTGGCTGCACTGAGATGGGGGCTGCTGAGTGGCAACGTGTTGAAACTTACTGGATGGAAGAGAGACACAGAAAAGTATGATTACTACTGCTATCATTTGACTTGTGGTTTCAACCAGGTTGCTACAAAGGTAAGTGGTTTGCAGTTCCTCATCTTCTTCCCTAGAGATAAATGAAGAACACTAATTCAGAAGAATATGGCAAAATTTCAAATTAATTATTGGAACAATATCTGAGCCATGAAAAATTCAGCTTCCAAAAGAGGATCAAAAAAGAGCATACGGCACTAATTGTCATAGAGTCCTTGTTTCATTTTATAGATTTTCATTTTTTAAAGCAGTGATTCATTTAAGAGGAAAAAGTTGAACAGCAATTCCAGCGAAAAGTTAAATTAATACAGATATTAGCCCAGACTCTACGTGGGTGATGTTGGCAGGCTCCACGAAGCTCTTGTTCCCGTGGTCACTGCACATGAAAAGACAACCTCTCGATTTCTTTGCTACTAGAGTCATTTACTCGAATGTGAGTCCTGATGTGTTCTTGCCCCTGGAATTCATTATGTGGGCTTCATGGGCTTGCTGGCCCTCCAATTAGCCAGCGTTCCTGCCTGATCTCTTAAGAAAGGGACAAAGCTATTTGAATGCAGCAGTATCCTGCACAATATGGAGTCTATCATTTTCCCCCCTCCAATGATGTTACAAATAATGATGTGCAGAGCCGAGGGAAGATAAGCATCTCAGCGTCTGGCCACCAATCATCTCTTATTGTTTTCAAAGAATGGGCAAGTGTTCTTCTACACTTTGGGTCAAAATCATTTTTTAAAAATTGGCTAGAGTCATATGCATGCATACGTAGAAAAGTTTCATTTTTAGAATCAACAAAATCATAGTATCCTCTCCTAACTGACCTCACTGCATCAAATTGCCATCACCTGCCTGTAATGAGTCTGAAAGGCTGTGAGTCTGATATCCTTTCCCCACCCTCCCTGCCCCCACTCTCATTGGTCCCGTGGACTTCAGGTGACAAGCCAGACAGCACAGAGAAGTGGGAAAATAACAGGCCTTGGAAGGGATGGGTCTGTCGTCAAATCTTGGCCTTTAAATCTGTGGAATGGGTTTCATAAGAAACATCTTGCAAGGCAGTAGAGACAGTATGTGCATTAGAGCTATGTGTGACATTCCTGTCGGGTTGTGACTGATCATAGCTGTCATGGTTGCTGCCTAAATCCTCATAGCACCCTGATGTGTTCATTTACCAACAGGATCATCTTCCCTTGAGTTCTAAATTGTGAAACTGTCTCATATTCCATATATTAAACATCTTGTCATTCCTCATTTATTCATTTAGCAAGTATGAACTGTGAAATTATTATGTACTGGGTCTGGCATGAGTCCAGCTGCTCTAGAAATCTCCCTGTCTTTTGGAAGACTGTGTCAAACTGCCTTTTAGCATGAAAAAATCCAGAATATCTTTTATTTAAATATCCATATTCATTTCAATATTAACCAACTTCTTGAGTGCTACTATTTCGGAAAGCATGGTTTTAGCGTTAGAACAAGATACAGGCCACGAGGAGTTTGCAATCTAATAGTTGACGCGGCTGTAGGCAAAGTATTTCAATCAAGTAATGTAACAAACACATTCCTAATTTAGGTCTGGAGTATTAAAGTTTATTGTCTCTATTGTAGGAGGCCGTATAAAATCTGAGGGCTCATAGAGAAAAAATATGTATATAACATATTTGTATGTTAACACTTATGTAAGATTACAACTTCCTAGACATACAGAATTTTCAATTTTTATGCTCAGTATAGCACCCAAAACAATTATGTCTAGAAATAAAAGTCCCATTTTTTACATGTGATTTAATCTTTTCGTTGTCTCTTAATCTCTAAACTCTTGGGTCTTGAGTAGATATTGTGATCCCAAATATTCTGAGAAGAGATTTCAGCCTGTGCCTGATTCTGAGTGTGGATAACTGGTACCTGCAAACGGTATATCAAATCTCATTTTAGTCAAAAGTTTTCACATTTTCCAACTGGACTTTCAGCCACAGCTACTGACAAGTAGCAGAATAGGTGGAGACTGCTAGTGAGCACGAGCCCACGGGCTTTGAACACAACTGCCAGAGCAGTGCGTATTTCCGAATGTAGGAGCAGGTCCAACACTCGGCCACCCTGGAGGAAGGAGAGGTGTTTGCCCAGGAGCCAGCGGGCGAGCCTGTTCACCAGGCAGGATTACAGGGCAGCAGAGGGAGCCAGGAATGCCTGTAATGTCTGGGAACCCAGGACCAGCCGGCTCTGTGAGGGTAATTAAAACCTCACCCTGAGAGGAGTGACCCAGTCTTCCGAGTGCTCAGAATATTATACGAAAAATTCCCAGGAATGGTTTTTCATTTAATCGTATTTAAGTGCCTACTATGTGCAAAAGCTCAGGGCATGTAGTTGTAATCTGTGTTTTGTATGACCTTGATTCTGCTTTTATTCTCCTCAAGAAAGTCCACCATCAGAATCCTGTGGTTAGGGAGAGAAAAGTGCCCTATTTGTCATTTCTGAACTGAGACGCTTCCATCAACCTTGAATTACAGGAAGAGTCTCCTATACTTAGCTGTTGTTTGCATCATCATCGTCATCATTATTCCAGGCTCCTGAAGGAGAGCCGAGAGTGCTTCTTGTAATGCCAACTGTGATTTGCATGTTCATAGAAGGTTTGAAGTTTCAGAAATTAAATGTCGGGGTGTAAAATTTTCTTGAAGGAAGAAAGTATGATTGCATCGAACTTTCAAAGTACAATCAAAGTCTAAAGGAAATATAATTATTATTGTCGGTTTATCACCTCAAACATGTTGTTGTAAATGTCATTATATCAGATGAGTTTGGTAACAGGTTTTCCATTTTGCACTTTATTTGACAAGGTGATTCATTGTTTAGTGCAGTTTAAGATGTCAGTCCTTCTGGAAGGAATTGAGCTGAGCTGATGTGCATAAGAACATTCTTCCATCAAAGTATATGATTAAAGAAGGGTTAGACTCCTGAAATATTGTTTCCAAACTTGCTTTGAATAAGAGTAGTTTCTTTGTCGAGATATAATTTATCACGGTTTGCTACAACTGGGAAAGTGTATACAGACCACACATGCTGCCTTTGGTACTTTGTACAGTTCTAAGTCTGTGCAAAATGGTCCTACTTTGGATAAGTTTGTCTGCATCATGGAAACCTATTTAGTAATTGAAGTTTTGTGGATTTTTTTTGTTTGTTTGTTTCAAATAAAATATCTCACAATGAACTAGGGCGATCAAGCAAACATTGGCCCAACATTACTGCATGTAGCACGGTGGGTTAGTATGTGCTAGTCACTCAGTATCAGACATCTCACAACAGAGCATCCAGCTTTTGAGCACTCAAAGGGAGCCAGAATCTTCTTTTTGCCATTTTGATGATGCCAAAAGCATTTCTTTTTTCTCTTTAACTTCTCATATCAAAATTGTAAATTAAAATGTAGATCTTCATAATAACAAACACCATTTATATCTATCTCTATCTCTATCTATCTATCTATCTGTACCTAGAAAGGGCCAGGAACTGGGCTAATTAATACATTATGTCTCATATTCAAAGCAGCCTTGCCAATTATTTGCATCCTCATTACGTGATTGAGGGATCTGAGGCTCTGAAAGGATAAGTAATTTGCCTAAAGCCATATGGATAGTGGGTGGCAGGGCTGGGATTCAAACTCAGGCCCTGTGACTCCAATGCCCAGAGTTCTTCCTCCACTGTGGTTGGTGATGTGTCCAAAACCCATCAAACTTACACCCTTTTAAGCAGCACTGCCTATAGCCTTTACTGCTTGCTTAGGCAATACCTATATTTTTCTATAGTATCTTTTAATATTCCACTTGGTATCTGTTAGTGTCTTGTTTTCGGTGCAATTGTACACATCAACCATAAGCTGTAAGATGCAACATTCCTTCTTCTCTTTCCCCAAACTGAAATATATGCTGATTTCAACAAAGGTCAAAATGGCCTAAGCCCCTTATAGGGAAATTAGATATAAAAGAACTTCCAAATGTTTCCAAATTAGATTATTTAAAATTAACCAGGTAGAGGGTGTCATGTGATAAAATTCCTTGTTTAAATTGAATTGAACAGCCTTTTTAATGAGAGACACGATGACTAACATTTGACACTGTAAAAGTGATGTCCTTAATGCAGTTGCCATCACAAATGACAGATACATCATAGTTGCACAGCATCCTCTCCAGTAATGAAAGCAGAGGCAGACGTGATGCTTACGTGGGTTCAAGGTTGAAATATTTTCAAGGTTCCTCTGTTTAAGGATGGGGGAGTCCAGGACAGTTTGTAAGGTGCTCAGCCCTGTTTGGGCTCTGCTGCTTGGAGCTGGAGTCAGGACACCAAATTTGGAATCCACTAGAAAACTCAGGTATCTCAAACTGGGGGAGGAATTTTAGTGACTTCCTGTTTATGTTACTGCACCGGAAATCTTGAAACTTGAGGTCTGTATGTGTGTTTGAACATAGGTTTCTTGGCATATGTTACCATAAATAAAGCTATTTCTGGGTAAGAGAGCTTGTTTTCATTTCCATTTAGATTTGTAAAAGGTACATCAGTATGCATATGTCTGCCTAAACACACCTGCCAACAAATACACAATTCATGGTTTTAAATTTAATAATAGGATTATAAGTCATCATACATCCTATAAGTAACACATTGCATAGCAAGCAATAGAGGATCATGGTCTCTGGGGTGTAGGTTCAGATCCCAGTTCTATTTCCATGCTATTTCTGGGACTTCGGGCAATTGTTTAATCTCTCTGTCCTCAGTTTCTCCATATTTAAAGTAGAGTCTACTTCGTAGGCTTATATGGGTTGTATTCGTAAAGCACCTAGAAGAGCATGTGGACACACAGGGAATGCTATGTAACTATCTGCTTAATAAACAAGATTTTTTTCTTGAAGCAACATGATTGTCTATTACCTCATACCTCTTAGAATGTCGATTATTAAAAAGACAACAAATAACAAAGGGAAAGAGTGTGACGAAAGGGGAACCATTGTGAACTGTCAGTGGGAAAGTAAATTGGTGCAGCCACTATGGAAAATAGTATGGAGGTTTCTCAAAAAATTAAAAACAGAACTACCATGTGATTCAGCAATTCCAAGTCTGGGTATTTATCCAAAGAAAAACAAAAACACTAACTCAAAAAGATATATGTACCCATGTTCACTGCAGCATTTATAATAGCCAAGATATGGAAATAACCTGTGTCCACTGATAGATGAATGGATGAATAAAATGTGAGTATGTGTGTGTATATATATATACACACATATACACGCGTGTGCACACACATAGGATTATTATCCCCCCCCATAAAAAAGAATGAATGTGAAATAAGTCAGACAAAGACAAATATTTTTTGATCTCACTTATATGCAGACATGTAATCTCAAAAAAACAAAAACAAAAACAAAAAAACAAAACAAGCTTATAGATACTGAAAACAGATTGGTGGTTTCCAGAGGCAGAGGCAAGGGATGTGGATGGGTAAAAGGAGTAAAAGGGGGTCAAAGGGTACAAATCAAGCTATAAAATAAGTAAGTCACTGGGCTGTACTGTACAGTGTGGTGATTATAATTAATATTGTATTATATATGTGAAAATCACCAAGAAAGTAGATCTTAAAAGTTTTCATAAAGAAAAAAATTGTATAACTATACATAGTGACAGATGTGAACTAGACTTACTGTGGTAATCATTTCACAGTATATATAAATATCAAATCATTATGTTCCACACCTGAAGCTAGTGTAATGTTCTACGTCAAATATACCTCAATAAAGAATTACCATAATGGATTAGGAAAGTACATTTAGAAGCATATTTGGGGAGCATTAACTCTTTTAAAGTTGTACTTGGTCCTCTTAAGGAGGCAACTGATCAAGTTTAAAGATAGAAGTCACCTTTTCACGTGCATTGGCTTCTGTATCAGGGCAACAACAAAAGAACCGAATAATGTACAAAGTGCAAATCGGTTTGACCATTATTTTTCTAAACTACTGTTGTTAGAGACACTAAGTGGCAGCGGTCAGACAACTAAACTGCTTGAATTCAAGACCAACCCTGGACAAGTTACCCAGTGTTCCTGAGCCTCAGTTCTTCACCTATAAAATAGGAATACTAATGTGTCTACTGGTTGATTGTGAGAACCAAGTGAGTTAACATTTGTCAAGCACTATTAACTACAGTGCTTTTTTCAATAACAGCTATGATTAACATTAATATTTACAGTTAAATTATTTGAGTCCCTTGTCCACATTTTCTTATCTGTTTGTTAAAAATAAGTGTAAATGGTATCAATCGACTACACTTAAACGCAATAATGCACGAGAATGCCAGTGACCACAGTAAGAGGAGAGTGAGCCCATATGCTCATATGCAGTGATGACCAGATTTTTATAGAATAATTTCTCAAGTTATGATTTATGTATTTTAAAAAATATGTGTAGAAATTACAGTGAATTTAGAGAACCCAAAATAAGATAAAATAAAATATTGAGAAATAGGAAACCAACCCTGGGATAACAGACCAAAAGGATTGGCCTTATTTACCTGAAAAGAGATGGACAATTTACATAGACAAGGTTTTGAGGGATAGTTTTCATGAGATTCTCCTCTATGAGAAGATAAAGGATCTGACTGCAAACAGTAGGGAGCAAAGTGGATGACGTGAGGACTTCTGTCCATGAACAATGTTCCCGTAGCAGGACAATCAACCACCTCTAGAAATTTTCAAACATAAGATAAAACAATCACTATCTTGGATGTTTAGAGTTAGTAAATCTAATTCCTGGGAATGAAAAATTGGACCTGATCATCACATTTTACTCCAAGATTTGATTTTGTATACTGAAGACCAGAGCTCTGTATACTGAAGACAAGAGCTTTGTATACTGAAGACAGACTCTGTTCTGTCAAACACCAGAATGTGGTGTTACTGAGGTTGGACCCCCTCTGGTCCCGTGGTGGCCGTCACCATGAACAACCTCCTCCATATACTCCAGAGTATGAAGTCATCACTTCTTTTGGGTGTCATGAGGTGAAAAATATAGGAAATCATTGACTTGGTCATGTAATGTAGTGAAAAAGAGCTGGCATCTAAACATAACAGTTATCAATCAACTGAAAGTTTTGGAGGCTAAATACAACCCTGTGATACACATATGGGAACCAGGACAGAAATGAGAAAATTAAGGAATTTACAGTCTTCATTATTCAAACTGTTTAGGTGTTCTTTGGATTTTCCTCAGGAAGAGAACATTAGAGGAATCCAACTGGAACACTACAATGACTTGGCCAATGTGACAAGGTCTGTAACTTCATGACAAGTGTTGATGGAGTCCATCCACTTCCCGCAATCTGTACCTTGAAATCTGGAGTGATATGATTCCAACTTTCCTTGCTAGGAAGCCAAAACAACCTCTTGAGCTAAAGGACACAGATCGTATTCATCATGCTCTTTTTGACTTTTTGTCTCTTCCTTCTGTGTCTCCAAATGTTATGGTTAGGAACTTTGTATTTGATCATAAATAAAGGAGAAAATGTTCATCCATTTGGTCATTCACCCACCATTCATTCATTCTTTTATTTAGCGAACACATAGAGCATTTATAAGTTCCTAGAATGACGGTTCAAAGCCTTGGATGATCCAATAAATCAGAAAGCTAACCAGGGCAATGAGACAAATGTTCAGAGAACAACAATATAAGAGACTGTACATGAAGAGGCAGAAGGGTAGACTGGGAAAACAGGTTTGGACTATAGAATGGGAGATGAGAAATCAGCACACAGCATGTATTTCTGAAGGTAAAATGCAGTCTTTCAATCAGTGAGGAGCATTTTAAGACTTTTCATGGAACTATTGATTTATCATCGGTCATTTAATCCATAAAGAGGCCTAAGTGTATGATCTCAACATAGATTCAAGGCTTATAATTCTCTCTCAGAGCCATTACTACTGGACAATATGGCACAAATTAATGTGACTAGGATATGCTTTCATTTTGACAGATGAAATGTCTATTTTAAATGGCATAAAACAGAGCTGGATCTCAAGTGCCCTCCTTTTAATTTTAAAACTGAACAAATTGGTTGTCTTTAGATGACCCAGTCACAGCAAGACAAGCACCTCTCACGTGTTGATGATTTGCCTTCCTATGTGGTTACAGAAGTGGCTCTGACAAGCAATTCAGCCAGTTGGCCAACTTACATCAGGAAAAGCTGCTAAATATTAATTCTCCTTAAATCAAAATGATCAACTTTGGCAGGCATACTTTGACGTCTAAATGGATAACATTAAACTAGTCTGCTCAACTGACTGCCATAAGTAATTCCCTAGGATCAAAATTTGTGATCTACCTGGTTAATTCTTGGTATGCAGTTGGTCTCAAAATTAAACATTCTACAGGGGTCATGTTAAGGATCTTCTGTGGTCAAGACAGACCATTGGAACGTCTTATCCTCAAACATTGCTAAGATAGTCCATCTCCTTTATGCCTTATGGTACAGAGTTCTGGCGTTTCCATCAATTTGTGCAGACATGGTTTGTGAGAACTGCCTTTGATCCGTTTGAAGTGCTCATCTGGCTGACTGTTGTACAGAGGTGAAGTGATTCTCCATTAAGATAAATATATCAGACAAGTCTTTTTATTTTTGCAGGGAAACAGCATCTTTGTCGTCTATGCATCAGATCTTTTTTTTTTTCAATCAATGTAGACTATGTGTGAGTACAAATGAGTGGTATCCTCAGATTGCATTGTGTATTATTCATCTCCTGTCAAAAGCCTAGCTGAGACTATTGATACTTGGAAGGAATTATTGAAGGAATCCCCCAATTAGGCATTTTCAAGATTCTCCAAATGCAAACATTCTATGCCCTCAATTTTCATCTAAGCTTATTGTAAGAAGTCGCTTTATGCGGACTTCTTTTTTAAAAAAAAATAGATTTAAATCCCATTATCTATCATGTTATTCAGTGGTCCCCAAATAAAGATGCACATGGCAAATTTCTCCCAAAATTCAGGTGCAGAAGAAAGTTACTTCCTTTTATTAGATAAGGAAGACCCTCATTGGTCATGTTTTCTTATTTATCTTGATTGTTAAGAAGCTCAGAGTCAATTTTTATGCTTAGTTTTAGTCCTTTCCCTTAGCCTGGATTTTCAAATAATTATTCCCTCACTATTTTATTTTTGGCTCATGTCTTTTATTATATTAATGATTTTCCACTTAATTGTGATTTTTATTATAAGCTGCCTCACATCACACGTCACTTTTGAAAGCAGGTAATCTATAAATACATGTGAAAAATATGATCTCCAACATAGATTGGATAGTAGGTTAGGGACTGCTTGGAGGAATGACTAAGAAAGCGTGGTCAGCGTAATACCTGCAAAGAATAACCTGATGCGTGTGTTCTACAGACACTTACTAGGTTCTACCCCAGATCTACTGGATCAGGGGACTGGGAATTTTCATTTGCACAAGCTTCTCCAGCGAGTCTTCTACAGACTAAGGACTGAGAGTCCCAAAGTTACTAACTTACCTTCAAAAGAAGGCTATATTCCACAAGCATTGTCTGTAGCTTTAGTAGATCACAAATTTAGATATTCACAAAGGACTTGATTAAATGAAATGTGTGAGGCAAAGTGATAATCACTATGCCTGAACCAAAAATGAATAAGGAATCAGAAAATCACTGCTATGAACTATGTGTGATTCATGGGGATTCTCAGCATTAGGATGGCAGTGAGAATAGGAAGTATTTAAACAAGGAAGCTTTCAAAATGTGGGGAAGAAGGATCATCAGGCCTCTTCTAGTCACATTTTGGGGTTAGAGAGAGAGAATGACAGATAGAGTGAGAGAGAAGAGATATTCCTAAATTTGAATGTTGAACAAATGGGAAAATGTTAATGTCTTTATGTGAGACAATCATGTAAGAGTAAAAAATATTAACAGTTTTGGTTTTAAGTTTGAGGTCCTAAGGAAACCATTAGCGGAAAAGGCAGTTGGATAAATGGACCTAGATCTAGAATTCCTGAGCAAAGGCAAGCGTAGTGATGAAAGGCTGGAATGCACAGCTAGAGGTAAGTTGAAATCATGGGAGTAGAAAATAACTCGGGAACTCTAGAGTGAAAAGAGAGGAAAAGAAGGAAACCTAGAGAAAGACCTTGAGTAGAGAAGGGAGGAAAGAGACACATGTGTCAAAAAGTAGGAGGCAGAAAATAGAATTGTGGGCTTCAGAAGTCAAAGGACAAATGGCCTTCAAGAAAGGTTTCAAGTGCCAGATGCTCCTTTGTGGTCTGGTAGGATTATAATCTCCTGAGGAACTGTAGTTGAGCCATTTCAGTAGAGTGGACAGGGCAGAAATAAGACTGCAGAGGGAGAACAGATGGGAGAGATACACCAGCCTAAAACTGCTGAGAATTCAGATAATGTAGGATGGGGACATACTAAGGTCACATGATCAGGAAGAAGGATTGGGGATGAAGCTGTTGCTAGACTCTGTGGTGCCTTTTCAAAAATTAGTGATATATGACCCTTGCTCTGGGGAGACATATTCCCATGTGTGTGCTGGTGTGACTCGGTCGGCAGAATATTGGATGGATTTCTTCCTGACTGGCCCCTTCAGCTGGGAGTCTTTGTGCAGTGGTACGACAGAGGTGACACTCCTGAGAGAAAGTTTTTGATAACAGCACATATTTAAGCATGTTTCTAGATCTAGAAAAAGTTGCCAGTTGTTGGTGGGGGTAAGGATGGCACTGAGTGTATAAAAGACTGGAGGATAGGGCTAACGGCTAGAGGAAAGTCAAAAGAAGCCTGAAAACATGGACTCAGAACACAGCTGCTCTTAGAAAACAAACAGAGCAGATGTAGGCATTTATGCCAACACCTTATTTGAAGAAAATTTCTCGTCATGAATCCTTTCACTTAATATGGTCATGGAATAGATTCCGAACCTCCTTTTGCATTTACAAAAGGGCTTCAAAGAAGTTGTGACTTCAGTGAGTGCTATATAATTATAGAAAAGAATGAAGATGATCTCAAGAACTGATATGAAGTGATTTTCAGGAGATACTATGAAATGAAAAAATTAAAGGCAAAAGACATGGGTAGTATGCTACCTTTTGTGCTAGAAAGAAAGGAAGTAAGAACATAGTCATATATATCTGCTCACTATTACAGAAAGAAACAGGAAAAACAAGCTGGAAGACAATGGAATTTCAAACTTAACAAGGGCTGAGGGAAAATAAGGTTGATGGGATAGGGGAGGAAGTGACAGTGTTTTGAATATACCTTTTTTGTGTAGTTTCAACCATGGAAAGTAAGTTAATATTTTACATACCCCAAAAATAACATTAAGTCCATAAATATGGGAAGGAAGAAAAAATAACCTAAAACTGAAAGGAAATGGAAACACATGAACTTAATTTTATTTTAAATGAATGTCATAACTGAAGGGAGGAAATTAAGAAATAAGAGAAAGAAAGAAGGAAAGAAGAGAGGAAGAGAGGAGGAGAAAGAACCAATAACTTAGTCACAACATCTAATTTAGGAACTTTGGAGCACAGTATTTGACCACACACCCTCAGTCTTGAGCAGGGTTGGAGTGGGGTATGGAAACAATATGGGGATGGGGGAATTGTAAATGAATATGGAAATTTTTTAGTAGGTTTGTTTATAACGGTTCTGAAGCAATTCTGAAACCATTTTAAATGTATTATATTATTCAGCAAATGAGTAAATGTGTTGATGTTGGTCTCCAGGGTTCTCATGGTGGAAGAAGGGAAATACAAATATGGAACTGGAGAAGTCAAGAAAGAATCTGTGAGATGAGTTGAAATTGGAGGAACTGGTATAAACTCCTGAATTCTAAAGTAAGTCTATGTATGTGTATATGCAGGTTTGTACGTGTGTGTATACATCTGTAGGTATGAATATGCCTTTGTACCTATATGTACATACACACTTGTGTATTTCCTAGATTTGTTGGCTGAAAGAGTCAAAAAGCAAAAGCACCTCAGTAGCCCTAAGCACACCTACCACTCAGATCTCAGTCTCTAATACCAATCAATACTAAAAAGAATCAAGGTTGATTAAAGAACTGGGGCAGGTTGGTACAAGATAAAGACCGAATACCTTGTTATACAAGAAAGTAAGGGATTATTTAAAAGATGTCATAAGAATTGAAGAGCTAGATTTAAGAGGCTCCCATTAGCCAAATCTGGAACAATCTATGCATCAAAATAACTTCAGTATAGTAATGAATTATAAATAATTGGGGAAAGGAAGAAATTAATGAATTCATATTTATGATAAATAGGTCAATAGGGGAGAAAGGAGAATCTTACTTATTGTGGAATACCAAGGGCCACCTGGTGAATGTGAAGAGAATGGTAGAGTTGGAAAATCATAATTTTGCAACCATTTTGGTAAGGATTGACTCAGACAAGAATTATCAGTGATGCTAAATAAAGGGAAATTTTTGAGAAGGAGCAGGATATTTGCATTGTTTTAAAGTGTTTCTGCATAAAATGGCTAAAATTAACATCACTAATGGGGGACAGATGGACACTGTGTATCTCTAGATATAACAACCTGAGAAGGACTGAAAATCACCTATGCAATATTCCTGTTGAGAACGCATGATTTCAATTCAGTCATGAGGAGAGATCAGACACACACAAAAGGAGGAATAATCTATTTAAAAAGAGAGAATCTATTCTTCAAAATTGCCAATGTCATAAAAAGACAAAGAAAGGCTGGAGAAATATTTTCAGATTAAATGAGATTAAAGAGATATGACAACTAAATTCAAGACCTAAATTGTGTCCTGACGATGGCAAAAATGCTACAAGGGGATATTATTAAGGAAACTGACAAAATTAGAATGTAAAAGGTAGATTAAATAAACAGATTTCATAAATATATCATATATTTATATCCATAAATATAAATACATCAATGCAAATTTATGAAGTTGATAACTGCACTATTTAATATAAGAGAAAAATGCCTATATCCTTATTAAGAAATATGTAATAAAATATTTAGGGATAAAAGGCCATGATGTATATAACTTATCTTCAAAAGGTCAGAAAAAAAATATGGTTGAGTAGATAGAAAATGATACAGCAAATGGACTGAGATGTTGACAACAGGCAAACCCACTTAAAGTGTCCTATTTTAATTTTTGCAATATTTTGTAAATCTTGAGTTATTTTCTAATAAAAAGTTTAAAAAGTTGTCATTTGTTGTTATTTTAAATATTAGGTGGGTTGCCAGGGTGAAATCTAGCAAATGTGATCCAGGAACTCTGCTGTCTTAGAAATATCTCTTGAAGATAATGAGAAATTTTAAGATAAATTTTTTACAAACTGAGACCTCAGTATTTACTTTTAAAACTAGATTACCTTTAGGGGAAAAAAGACCCAAGTGAAGGAAAATCACATAAAAAGCCCACATTTTCATTTCATTAAATTAAAATTTAATTTATACTTATACTTTGAATTTTCTCTCTCTACCGCCTCTTTCAGATATGAAACAAAAATACATGAAAGGGAAAGTGCACATTTTAAAGTATTCTCAAGCAAAAATGTATGTTCCAACTAGAACATTAATCTCGTCCTTCATAATTAACTATTGCATTTTTCTTTCATCAGGCTCTGACCTTTAAGGTGTTCCTGTTGTGTGTGTTTTTAATGCCTAACTTTTCTGGAAAATGTGCAGAGGTCATAATGAGGCATAATTATATACAGTATATAATTTTCTTTGGCCTTTTTCAAGTGCTAATTTAGCTATCATTTCTTCATACAGACTTTTTATAAGAAATACTTTTTAAAATGAAAGTCCTTTCTTCAGTTTTGGCATGAATTATATGTTAAATAAGTAATAGAGACAGGAAATTTAGTAACATACGTATGGATGTTAAGTGAATTCTGTTAAATCTTTATTTATCTAGGTGGAAAGTAAGTTTCTAAAACAGCTTTTTTCCTCTGCACTCTGCTTTTATGAAAAGGAAACAAATAATAACTAGCCTACCGCATGGTCAGGCCACCCAAGATGGCTGTTCTCTTGTTCTCTGCACCTCTCCTGTTTGACTAGTCCCTGCCTCACCTACACCCTACTCAACTGATCTTCCCTCTTAATCAAAAAGCCTAATCAGTAAATGTCCATGTACTTGTCCCTGGCCCCAGCCAGTGATTGTTCTAATTTTTAGATCAGAACTGTCTTCGCAATGATAGTTTATTAAAGGGGCAGTGAAGGGTGTGCCCCTTTGCTGGTTTCCCTGGCAGCCAATGAGCCAATCTGATGTCAGTTCCCCCCATAACAGGTAATCTCCCCCTTCTCCTGGTAGAGAAGACTGCCACCTTATCCTGCCCTGCCAGCTGCCACACATAATGTGGTGCGGCTCCAGAACCTTGTTTCAGACATGTAAGATCCCCCATCCATTAAATCATTGATATCTCTGTCGCTGACTTCAGGCTCCTTCTTTGATCTGGAGGCTGGGCAAGTACAGGGACTGCAGGCCTGCAGGGTGCAGCTCAACACCTACCTTTCCAGTCCTCAGCTTCCTTATTATAAAATGGGCATAATAAGAACACAGTGCCTGGCACATGGTAAGCACTCAGTTGATAATGATTTATTTTGTTATTATTTAGATCGATTTAAAAAATATCCAGAGGTGTTTACTGATTTAGCCTGATTTCCTCTGACTTACTCAATAATTGGTAACCATTATGCTGATGCTGAATGATCAAAGATTAAATTTTGTTTAAAAATGTTTAAGTGGCCAGTAAGTCACATATGACTTAAATAATTAGACCCTTAAGTTAAGAAGAATATTCTGCTGTTCAAATCATTCTGAATCAATCAGAATCTGTTATCTTTTATTTTTTAAAAATATACCAATTACATAGTTCATTCATGTTGAAAATGACTCTTAGCCTCTAAATAACGAGCAATCTTACCTTTTAAAAATGTTTTTCCATATAGTTTATATCATTAGTATAATATTACAAGAGAATAATCCTGAACTTAGAACACTGAAAAAAGTGTCTAGAAGAGGGGGCAAATCATATGCATGTGAAAAAAGAAACGTTTCCTGAAAAGTTAAGGAGCTTTCATTTCACAAAACCTTGCTGCAAGCATCATCAGTCATTTGAGACTGGCAAGGATAAGAGAACCTATACGAAGACTGATTTGCTTTTCATATCATTTTAATGACAAGATAAAATTCAGCAACTTGGATTTCTATATAAAAAGACACTTTAAAATAAATGAAACATATTTGCAAGCAAGCACACACACACACACAGAGGGAATTATTTGTTTTGAATTGCTGACACTATAAGTAACTTGATCAACTAATAGAACCAGACTAATGCTATAAACCTTAGAGTATTTTTTATAAACCAGTGGTTAGGGAATATTGGGATTTAAAGAGGATCTTATGCATTTTTATGTTCCTAATGCCTTAAATCATTTTAGTCCTTGAATAAATTTTACTGAATAATATTTGTCTTATGCCTGCAATGGCCCATTTGTTTATAGGGAGTTGAGTTTTTTTTTTTTTAGTGTCAGGTTGAAGGTAAAGACAAATCAATGTTTTAATAATTTTAGTATAGTTTTTACTGAGTCATGTAGTTAACTAATTAGTGCTAATTTTTATTAAATTAATAAAATCCATTCTATGTCCTGATGGTGTGGGAAAAAACCCACATTTTACATCTGATTATCCTAGTCCAAATTTCCCATATTAAAAATTAGATGAAGAAGGGAGATGAGCAATAGTACAGTCCATAAAGTTGATGAACATGGCAACTTACATGGTAGAGACAAAAGGTTGTGTGAACATCTGGAAAAGTCTTAATACTCCATATCTTAAGCCTTTGTGGTTAACAAGGAGTGAAGTTACTTGGGCCAAATCACCGAAGTGGGCTGTTTCTCCAATGTAAATTTGAGGCCAAGTTTTGCTACATTTTACATTTGCTTCCCTTAAATTCACTTTTTCTTGGGGAATGTACTCACCAGAAAGCTCAAGTTCTTCATGGTTGTGGAGTATCTGGAGCTGAACATCCATGAACAGGAGTGTTGATTCTCTCTCCTTCTTTGGAAGCCCTTTCCCAGGTTTTGGGGCACTTCCTTTCAAGCAAGAGAGTGCAAGCCTCAACATCAGTGGTTCTTAGACATGATGGCCCAAGGAATCTTTAACCAATAATAAAGTTCCAATATTTAGGAATCACTTTTTGCTTAAGTATGAATTAGACTGTCTTTGAAGCTATTCGTAGACTAATGTCACTCCATTCAGCTGCATTAAGATCCCCATCATGAGGGGAGAGAAGGGGGCAGAGCCTTTCCTGAATGGAAATTCCTTATTGATGTTTGGCAAAAGTCAGAAGTATCTCACACATGTAATCATCCTCCAAGTTGTGTGTTGCAACAAAAAAAGAGACTGAGAAAAGTTGCTTTATGCATTCCCTGGCTTACTTCAAAACACAAGTACAAACAATCCTCGCATAATTTCAAAGATCAGAATGGTCTCAAGCATTGGCCAAAATGTCTTTGCTGTAGAAACCTTAATACTATGGGCCTGACTTTCACATGTCATTTTTTTGGTTTGTTTCACTCTGGAAATGCAAATACACGACAAGCCTCAAATTAAGAGGCCACTGTTATATGGAAGATATGTGGTTGTTTTTTTAAGGAGAAGAGAGTGGCTAAAAGACCACCGTCTTGGAGTGTTTCCTCCCTGGGCACCTGACAGTGGGAGGTGGTAGTGCTGTTAGAGGTGAATTAAGAAAAAAGTAAAGAAAGACTGTTACCTTTTGAACTTTTTCCATTCAGTGAGAGTGCTCAGCTATGACCACAGTGGGGTCTGTGGTGACTACTGATTTCCTAGCTAAATTCAGATTGCCGCTTATGACCAGAACTTAAGAAATGCAAGCGTATCTTAAACAATCTTTGATCATGGTTTTACCTTTGTTTGTGTTGAAAGATAAATTTGAAAACACTGACTCAAATGGACTGGATTTAAATTTCTTTGGACTACTTTAGAATAACATTCAGAGAAAGGATTCCAGTTTATTGGTGAATTGAAGCGAGTTTAGGTTGTGTCAAGTTTCCTCAAGGTTTTGATTGAAGTAATGACTTGGTCTGTAATTGACCAACCCTCTAAATCAATCAAAGCCAGGCTGTAATAAAAGTGAAATAAATTAAAATCCTTAAGCCAATTGTGGATGTAAAACAATCTTTAAGTTTATGAAACAAAGCACATTTTATTTACTAAGGACACATGAAACTGAAATCAAGAACTCAGTAAAAGCTAGAAAGCAAAAAGTAACTATTGCAGGTGCTAATACATTGCATTGATTTTGCAAATGAAAATCTACCTCTAAGAAAATGGTGTCAGAATTTAGAATACTGTAGACCAGGGAAAACTTTGTCTGTCATGGACCAAAGGGTAAATATTTTAGGCTTTGCAGGCCATCTGGTCTCCATCACCACTACTTAAGTCTGCAGTTATAGTGCAAAAGCAGGCCATAGACAATATGTAAACAAATGTGTATGGCTGTGTTCCAATAAAACTTTATTTATGGACACTAAAATTTGAATTTCACATAATTTTCACAGGTCACGAAATACTCTTGATTTTTTTCAACCATTTAAAAATGTCAAAACCATTCTTACCTCATAGGCCAAACACAAAAAATAGGCAGTGGGCCAGATTAGGCTCACACTGTAGTCTGCTGACCCCTGCCTTAGACTAATAAAGCATGAGCTGTAAGAGTAAGTTGTGAACTTCAAGACACATCAAGAATGTCAGTGGATGATTCACTCCTTGTTAAAGAGCAGCTATTAAACACATCACTTATGCACTATACTTGACATGAAAGTTTACCCTGAGTTGAACAATAAGAAAACTGAACACATTCAGTTTGTGGGTCAGTCTGTAAGACTGGAATGGGCTCTTCAGAAATGTCAGTTATGAAAGACCAAAGAAAGAATAAAAGTGCAGGGTAACTGTTCAAGATTAAAAAGCCAGGAAAACTAAAAGCAATGCACGATCTTTGGATTCTGGATTAAAGCAAAAACAACTGTAAAAGGACACTATTGGGGCATTTGGAGGAATCTGAATATGTATTATCAGATATTATTGTATCAGTGCTACATTCCTGAGTGTGAGGATGGTATTGTGGACTTGCAGAATAATGCCCTACTCATAGGTGATGACTGCTGAAGCATTTACAGATTTACAATTTAATTTCTAATGGTTCACACAGAAGTGCTTGTGTGTGTGTGTGTGTGTAGAGAGATGAAATGAATGTGCTAAACTATTAACAATAAATGAATCTGAGCGATGAGTATGCAGATATCACTGTACTACTCATTCAACTCATAGGGGCCTGAATTTTTTCAAAATAAACATCAGAAAAAGAATACATAGGAAAAAAGACAGTTGTAAATTTAGTTGGTTCAAGTTAGAAAATTTTGAAATATAAGACTTAAATGGTGCTTGAAAAATTAGGCACTCATTAAAATTCTAAAATAATACCAATTTCAGTTAGAAATTAAAATAATTTGACTTATAAGAGATGGCTGAATCATTTCAGTGTGTTTTCATATTTGCATCTAATTTGTTCCCAGGAATTACAGCATTGGTAAAACCTAAGTTGGACCAAGCAAACACAACAAAATTATTGAACTCAGCGTCTCAAAAGCCCTGAAATAAAATTGTTCTCTTGTTGCATAAGATGCATATTAATTCAGTGACCAGAAATCTGAAATACAATTTTTTTCTGTAATTGAAATTTTCAAATACAAAAACCACTTCACCGCTAGTAGTCAGATCCAGATAATTCTGCATATTGTTTTTCTCACTAGATTTTTGAAAATGTAGGGAGACAGATAGGAAACAAAATAAATGAGTCATTTTTTAAAATGGAGGAATTTCTCTATTCAAGGACATGAAAGGCACTTTCACAAGAAAAACTGTAAAAACTCTTTGTAGGAAGAGACCACATTTTAGTTGCTTTTGTATCTTTAACACCAAACACAATGTCTCACACAAGTAGCCACTCAGTGAATGTTTGTTGAATGACTGAATGAATAAATGGAAGGGGGACTCTGCTTTATATGAAAACAGGTTAGGTTTGGATTTGATGTAAGGAAAAGATTCAAGATGAGTCTGGCACTGGACTGGGCCACTGAAGGAAGTAATGAATTCTTATTTATTTATTTATTTATTTATTGAAATTTACAATAATAGAATAAACATATATCTTGAATATATTTTTAGAGAAAACTTACCACTTAAATGTTCAGATATTTTTCTACATATATGAGGATGAAGACAGTTCCTCAATTTCAAGGAGTCTGTTAACATTCAGTCAGGTTGAAATGCATCTGAAAATCATGACATATGAAGGGTGGTGGAGGGAACTGAGGAACAGAAATCATAGCAGCTGGGAGAGAATGAGTAACTGGCCTCAACTATCTTCAGGGTTGCTATGAGAAAGGAGAAGAAATGTGCTGAGCAGTTCATCAGAACAGAACCAGGACTGGTGAGCAGTGTTAAAGGCAAGGGGAAGGAGGAATATGCAGATTTTAACAATCTAAGAAATAACTTTCTAACAAAGAGACACACCCAATGGAGGAGGTGGGGGGGTGGACAGCTTGCCTTAACAGATAGTGAATCACTGTCACTTAAAATGTGTAGACAGAGTTATTGTGACTGTTTCCAAGGGTGAGTTGGTGGGGGTGGGGGGTGGGTAGTGCCTACATAGGGCAAGAGATTGAGGCTATTCCATCCCTTCCAACCTGAAAAAGCATTGTTCAATAAGTCATTCTACAAATTCAGTGATAGTACTAAGTACATAATTAATAAACAAATATTTTCAATACTTCAAAGTCTTCAGTGAGCATATAACAGGTAAACAGAACATCTTGGTCAGTCTGTTCTTTGTGTTTTACCAGTAGACTTAGACTTGGCATTATTAGTTAGTACCCTAGGAAAATTTAGGTTGTCTCAGTGTATAAAATAATACCAGTACCTAAACAGAGATCCCAATTCTCTCAGGTGTTTCAAAGACGCTAGTGCTTGTTCCTCCCTCCAGACTGGGCCACCATGTCAGTGCGCTCTGTTATCATCTCAAGCCTAATTTATATCTACAGCTGCTTCCTAATGAGTCATTTGTCTCTAATCTCTGCCCGCTGTGGTCATTTTGAATACTCCAGCTAGATGTCTGCCTAAAACCTCTTTTGAACCAATTACTACCCATTAAAAAGTCTAGAATGATTTATCAATTTAGAAATACATATGGAAAATATTACAGGGGGCATCACAATATAAATAGTTATTAAATGGTAGAATTATAGACTAGTATTTTAAAGTGTTCTTGGTGTGGTACTATTAAAGTTCTAATAATAAAATCAGGTGCAAAACAAAGACTCTACAAAGTTTCTTTACTACCTAGCATATTACATACAAAAACTCCAACTTAATTTTTTTAAAAGACCCTTCATTAAGTCTCTCACTTTACCTTTTCTTCTACTATCCCTGCAATAAAGCTTCACTACTTTCTCTTGTCTGACTTTTCGTTCCTTTCTAACACTTTCCTTTCTCCTTGTCCCTCACTGCTGCTTCTGTCTTTGTGCCTCCTTCACCACTCTGCTCTCTTCCTCACCTGTGGGACAACTCCTGAATCTCACGGTGTGTTCCTCGTCCATAATGTCGGTAAGTCGCCTGAGGGCAGGGCTTTTTTCACCACTGCATCCCCCGCATGTAGAACAGTGCCTTGCAGATAAAAGATAATGAATTATCAGTTGAATGAGTGATTGTCATTCCTGTGACTATAGGAATCCACAACATTTCTTTTTGAAATTCGATGTAAATTGATTATATATTATGTATGGTTTTATATTGCATTACATCTTTTTTTCTAATTGTTTATACGTGTTTTAGTGTCGTTTTCTCAAAATGAAAAGATAGCTGTCATCCATATTACCAAATTCAATACTTTGATTCAGCAGATTTTTATTGAGTACCTACTATGTGTCAAGCACTTTAGTAGGCATAGTACTACATTTAACAAGAGCAGTAAAGACCAACATGGACTATTTTCTAGCTAATTTCCTTACACAAAATAAATACACCTTAAATCTATTGTCTAAATCAAAAAATAATCAACTTTTATACTTTTCTACCATCTTTCTATCAAACCCATTTTAAAGAATTATATAAAATAAATATAAGATATATTAGGTATATATATACCTGAAACCCCACACTAAACCATTAATGATCAGTAGATAAAAAAATCTAGGATAAATTTTTATTGGTTTAGGGCAACTGGCATTTAATCATTTGTGTTCCAAGATCTTTATAGCGATCAGAAAGATTTTGAAAATTGTGAAAGCTTCACATGTAGTTTAAGTAATTTTTAAGTCTTTTATGCAATACGGATATTTTGGAAACTGCTACATGGTTACATTTTTCCAGAACCAGATGCAATAGTATGGCAAAGAACACAGGTAGAAGAGATCACTAATTTTCCTTTTCCCCCAATAAACTATGTTTATTATTCCAATTTTAATTACCATGCAATCTAATGGATTTAAGGCTTATATTTTCCACATCACTAGACATCACAAACATGAAAGCATTTTATACTGTCATTATACATCAATGTTTGTACTTGGTTATACATATATACAGAAATTATTCACACATCTTAACCTTGCTATTTCCTCCTCTCAAACCAACATAATTTTACCATGAAAGCAGCTTTTTAATAAATGGTATAAGAAATACAGCAAGGCACACTTTTTTAAAAAACTTTTTTCTCATTACCACCTCAAGAAGCATAAAAAACGAAAATGTTGTACATAATTTAATAGGAGAATGTCACCAGTTTATAATATACAACACCCTATAGTTGTTTCCTGAAGTGCTGCATAGATTATTTTTCAAATGAAATAAATAAAATGGTGCTTTTAAAAGTTGCTTAACTTTGAAAGAAGGACCAGTGTTTCTTCTCTATGCTGCAATAAAATCAAATGTTGGCCTTTTAGGTAAACCTCTTTCCACAAACATAGGCATCGTACCATTAAAAAAAAATCCAGATTGAAACATGAAATTGGTCAGTAGGGGGGGCATTCCAGACAGGTGAATTTAGTGGACCATCAATTTGGTGAACTGCAGAACATTAAAGAGTAGATGGGGAGGGGAGAAGGCAAACTGAAAGTCTCGCCAGAGAGATGGGGTTGGTAGAGGTAGCTTGGGACAGGAATCCACGGGAGAACAAGCAGCTTTGCTGAACTTCAAAGACAATCACCTAAAGAGAACCAGCGCACACATCCAGATCACAAGGCTCATGTGGACAACCGCATTCAGAAGAAAGACTCATCTTGGGAGAGGTCAATGTAACAAACGGCAGTGACAGGATGGAACCAGAGACCAGCCCAGGGCAGAAGGATGAGGCCACCCCTGAGTTGCAGCCAGGCTAATCTACAAGAAACAAAAAAAGGGACAGAAAAGTTTTCAGAAAGGTCTGTTTCATTTGCAAAACCAAACCCCTTTGAGGAACCAATGAAGTCTGCCATTTTAGAACTACCTGCTAATGTTCTAAAAGAAGAGGATGAAATATAGTGATTTTAATAGCCCAAATGTTTCAGAATCAGTGTGAAAAACATTGATTTTTTTTTAAAGACATGGGTTTAAAGAAAACAAGAAAACTCATTGTTTGACCTTTGCTCTGGATCTCATCTACTCTTTTTCTTGTGAGCTAAGCTTGAAACACTCAAGATAGCCTCAAATCAGCATGAAAATGTAAGGCTGCCAATGCCAAGTAATGCAGCAAGGTAGCAACAATGATTCACAAACTGGTAGCCTTGGCCCTGAGGTTTAACCCTTCCTTCAATGATGTATGTGTGACAGCGGAATTCCAATATTATATAATGGTGAAATATTCATAACGAGATAATCCCAAAAATGCTTCAGCTCTTTGCCTATAAAAGGATACAACTAGGACTTCTAGCTCAAATATGAATGCATTTCATTTAAAGTACAGACAGCATTGTGCAAATGAGAATGATTTAATTACTTCTGTTCTTCTGATGGCTCAGATAGCAAATTTGTTAGACTCAATTGGTTCTTTGTATTTCTAAGTAGCTAAAACCAACCTGTTGAGTGTAAGGAAACAATTAAATTCCAGGTTTAGGCAATATAGGATGCAATTACTTTAGGTCCTCTGACCAGCTCTGAAATAAAGCAGCCTTTTGCTTGTCAGGGTTTAAACTGAGTTCTGAAGTCTGATGCCAGGTTGCTTTATTGTTCGTCTAGAACTAAATATTCTCATTCTTTCTGTCTTGCTCTCTCTTTCTCTTTAATCTTGCAACCTGTTTAAGAATCAGAAAGACTTTAGCAAATGTGGTTTGGCTGGAGCCACAGGATGCTGGGGAAAGAAGGCAAGTTATCAAGAACAGGGAGAGACAGACAGGAACAGATGGGACGGAATTTGGTACAGTAAAATAATGCAGTAACCCAAGAAAGAGCTTGGTGCATTGTTCAAATGCTGAGGACATGACTCATTTGAAATATGGCCACCGAGTAGGGAATCCTTAGGTGAGGCAAATCTGGTCTTATCAAATGCTGGAATTTAAATTCCTCTGGATAATCAATTCTTTCAACTTAGCCCACATGGAAAGCGGCAGGCCAAACTGGCTGAGATACAGATCTGAGTGTGTGTATGTGTGTGATGGGTGATAAAATTTTTTTTATTTAGCATGGCAGGGCTAGTTATTCAGACATGCTAGACAATTCAAAAACACTTCACATCCACCAGAACCTTGATTTATGAAATTGATTTTAAAGGTAAATAAGATAAGATTACACTTATGTTTTTTAGTGAAAAATTAATCCACTATCACCAAGAGTAGTTTCTTAAACCTGCTTGGTCAGCTTTGGGTCATATTAAAGACTTAATGTCAACCAATTAACAGTAAGAATTTGTGTTGTGTACATGAGAAAAGTTTGCTTTTACAGCTTTCTCAGTTTAGAAAGACTGAGCAGCAGCACTTTTTACTGTATGTGTGTATACGTGAGCATGCACAAATACAAGCAATTGCCTAAAATCTAAAATTTATGGGCCACCAGCTATTTACATATCAATAAAGTAGCAACGGCAAAACAGCTAAAAGGTTCTGAAGGAAATATATACACCCAAAGTAAATACAGCACATGCATGCACGCTGCGCACACATAAATACACACACACGCACACACACACACACACACACTAGCATAACACTGAAAACCAGAGCAGACCAAAAGGGAAAAAAAAGTATATGCTGGCTGCATGTGATGAGTTAAATTTTTATACTACAGGATTTATCCCTCCAGCCTGAAGTTTAGGGTTAAACCATTCACCAAAGATCAGAGGCTTGTGATGAGGATTATGAAGAAATAACTGTCAGAATACAGCAAAAAGATTAGTGCAAAGTACATCTCTTAGGCAGGTCCTAGGAGGCTCTCCAGATATACATTATACGCTTCCTCTAAATTAGGCAAAAGTATCTGGATCCACCCAGTTGATGTGATTTGCTGTAACTGACCTATTTTTTATAGAAACATGACACAAAAATGAAAATAATGAATCGCACAGAAGTGTACCTGACAATTGGTACAAATGCATACTGCGTTAGATCGTGTGAAAACTTCTCAGTTTCAGTGGGTTTTTAATTAGAACACAGTAAATAAAAAACCTGTTCCAAAAATCTTAAAAAAAATGCTTGTTACTGTTGCAGACTGTATCTGCTATTCTAAGTGATAGTTCCTCTAGAAGGCATTACAATAATGTTATCATCTGAGAACTTATTTCTGGGAAAAAAAAGCACATTGAATTTTGTGAATTTTATTCTCCTGATTAAAAAGCACCCTAACTTATGGTTTTCAAATGGCTTAAGAAAGCAGAGCTTTTTCTTTTGCTTCTTTGAATCTTATAGGAAGAACAATGACAGGAAGTAAGCTTTTACAGACATGAAACTTCATAATTACCAAACAATCTTGCTATGTGTTCCTGACATTTAACACTGAAGGTGTGTCAAGATTTTGAAGTTAAATAACTTGTCATTGTTGGTAATATTTTAATATGTATACCCAGGTAATCTGATGCTAATGACGGGTGAAAAGTTTAGGCATCCAAATATTCTGTCTGCATGATACCGAAAAAACTGAATAGGCCCGGTAAATATGGCTACTTAAATGGCCTTAGGCTGACAACAAGTCACTTGGGGGCGATGTGAGTTCTGCAGAAGTAAAATCTGGCTGCTTCTCCCATTGCCTGAGACAGGGCCAGGCATCGAACCACAGGGTTTCCACCAAATATTGCTAACTGGCAGGTAGGCTAGCTGATAGTTTTACACTGTCCCTGCCCGTAAGATGTAAGCTCTGCACAGGCCCATCAGCACATTCCCTACCCCGCGTCTACAGATGGAGCGGAGTATCATTACATTTCATTTTTGTTCTCTATCTGCGTAAGGGAGAGGAAAAATCCCCGGAGCATCAAAAAGGGAGGTATGCACCCCAGAGGCTTCTCCAGACCGGATCTCGGCACGACTGGTGAGGGTCACAGTCATGTGATGTCATGCTCAGAGCTGCTTTCAAGCCTTTATCCCCTTTCAGAAAACAGAAATCAGCCAGGCTCTCCGGCCCTTCTGTGGAGGTTGGCAGAGCCAGCAGTACAATTGGTTCTAATAGAACTTGTTTTGAAGCAGCTTATGGAATTGCAGCTACTCTCCCTTAATGGTCAGTTTTACTGCATACTGATAGAGAGTATGATTACAGGCTGGACATGTTTCACAGAAAATACATTTCTCTCTCTCCTACTTTTGTTCTCACTTGCAGCCAATTGTAAATAGGGTCTGAAAGATAGAAAATTAGGTGAGCTATATTAGTAAGTAGGATGCTTTTCTTCAATTTTGCATACTGAGTTTATTTTTAGGGTATATATGGTATAGATTCCCCCCTCACTCCCCATTTCAAGCAGCTCTACAGAGAATCACACATTTTAATGAGCTTAGGGCACAGGTGTTGCAGGAAAAAAATAATGATGTTTGCCATTCATCTTTCAAATTAAATAATGTGTTTTTAAATAGTAACTTTTTTCATAATACATTATGGGAACAACATTTCTCTGTCACATTTTAAAAGATGTATTTGTAATAAATGTAAATTACTTTTAGAAAATCAGTAATTAGGCTCATCAAAAAATAAACAATCTGCCACAAAAAAGATAATCTTTAGCATAGTTAAGTATAATAACTGTTATTTGAATAAGTTAACAAATTAGGGTAGATTGCTTCTGTAATTCATTTCCTATAGCACGAGTTTAGGTTACTGCATTAAGCTTCTGGAGTGGGGGGTGGAGATGGCATTCGGCACCTCATACTTTGGTGAACTACAACTCCCACATCCAAAAACTCAAAAATTTTCTTCTTTACACTTGAAATATTTCATCACTGGGGCTTAGAAATGGGAAATAACAGAATTTTCGTGTCACTTTTAGAGCTGAAACGTCAAATCAGAATTATCAATCAATAGCTGTCTTATTAAAAACAAATTGTAGAATGACTTTCTTTAAAAAACTGGATGGAAATCAGCCTGTCACCTTCAGGCAAAATTCAAAAATCCTGTTTTTATCCAAATGCCATTAACTTGTCATGTATTCTCTCTGCATTTGCTGTCTGGGGCTGTTCTCAGTCTCTGTGTGGATAAATAGGAGCCTCTGCTCTAATATCAACTTTCCCCTCCTGTTTGAATCCTCAGACTTGGTCATGATTAGGGGCTGTGACAGCACAGCCTTCCACCGGGGAAGCAAACGTGATGATAGTTACATTAGACAGAAGCGTAAAAGGAAAGCCCAGATCAGGAGACTCAGCCTTTAACCTAATCACGGATCATCTCCAGGCACTGAGGGGAGCGGGCAGCTCTGTGAGCAGAAAACTGAAGTGGGCAGCACTGTCGTGGTGCATGCACTTTGATCAGAGGGTGTAATTGCAATTTGGAGAACCTTTTTCCCTCCCTCAATGGAAGAATTTCAGGCCCTACATTATTCTTCCTCAAATTTTATATTCTTCTTGCCATGATGATGTAATTAAGATGTTACTAAAATGTGACTTTTTTCCTCCCTTTGCTTCACAGTTACTTGCATTGGTGGGAGTATTTTTCTCCATCTAAATGTCTTACTCAGGTAAATATCTGCCGTGATCAACTATCCTGACTAGTCTTTTCTCCAATCATAGCTCTGTTAACTAAAACTCATATTTTAAGTATATATATAAAATACACATTAACATATATTAAATATATATTAAAACATGAGGACTATACATACCTTTCAATGAGATGATTTTCATGCTTGGAGAGGGTTACATTCTACCTATGCATATTTCTATGTCGTTCTTCATGAAGGTTTAGAAGATTTTCTTCACAGGTTACAGTTTGGGGGTTGGGATGCAATGCAGCCTTGTCTTTTGGCTGCTTTGCCTTCGAGGAGAGTCCTGGAATTCTAGATTTGGCTGAAGCAGCATTGTGTTCTTCTGTCATTCCAGACTCACCCAGGTTTCCTGAACTCTCCTTTTCATTGCCTGGCCTTGAAGGAGTAGTTAACTCTGAGCTTTCTCCACAGGCGTCAGAAGCTTGGGGTAAACTATCTACTTCCTTTCTTCCAACATCACATTCTTTGGCAGGGGGAGGGCTTGAACGAGCCACCATGTCTGCATCATTAGCTAAGAGTGAAATATCACTGAAGTTGGAAGAGCCTGCCGCTGCTTGGCGTGGCCCTGGAGCTCCAGGAAGTGCAGGGTCATCTGGAGGAGTACTGGAGAAAAAGGGCTTGTCTTCAGCAGGGTCCTCCTCAACACAGGCCTCAAAGAAGCATTCGGGGTCTTCCTTGTCTTCTGAGCCAGAGTCAGTAATGTCCGGTGGCAACGGAGTGTTGCTCTTCTCTTCGATGTAACTGGTGACCTCCCCACAATCGCTGTCATGAGACGAGAGAGATAAGTAAGAATAAAAGTCGCCTTTTCTCAGTTGGATGGGCCGGTGAGAATGTTCCAACACCTTCTCCTTGATTTGAGTTAATGAAGTGGGAGCAGCCACCTCATTTTCAGGTTGAGATTTACATTTTAGGGCTGTTGAAGCCATGTCGATGATTTCCTTAACAAAGTCGTGTACTGAACAATCTTCGGCATCTTTCGGATGGAAAACATCTGGCTCACAGTCGCAACAAGAAATGCTGTCACTAATAGAAACATTTTCCTCGGCTTCATTTTGTTCAAGGGCTAGGCAGAAACCAGTAGATTTTCCAGCCATATCTGATGCATTGTTAGATGGAGATTTCAGTACATCAGAGTCCTGTCTGTTAATAACTTCTGAAGGCAGTTCTGGGCAAGACTTCTCAGTGGGAGTAGAAGCAGCACTTTGATTTTCAAAATGGTGGTGGTCTTGACATTTCTTTGGAAGATGTCTAACAGTCTGGGGAACAAATTCCTTTCCAGCAATATTTGAATCACCTGAGCTATCCATAAATGCTTTGCACTTACAATGCTCACTCTCTGAAATCCTTTCCCCAGTTGAACCAAGATTTTCACGTTCCTTTGCAATCTCATTCAGTTTGTCCTTCTGCCTTTCTGGCGCACTTTCAATATTGCCATTTTCCATGTCTGCCGCATAAGGGTCTTTATTCACTCTGAAAATATTTTTCTTATTTTCACCCTTTGTCCCTAACTCATGGGTGTGGGATAAATTCTTCCCATTTCCGTTATTTTCAGAGAGACGTTTTATGGAGCCATTTAGAAGGGCTTCAATGTTCAGGGTATCAGAGGAGTTGGTCATCTCACTACTACTTACATCCTTACTGCCTTTTATTTCATCACTGAGATTACATCTTCTCTTATCTCTTGTCAAGGAAAACTTTGGTCTAATCCAGGTCTGCAGTTCATTCTTTATGTAGTCCAGCCCTGACATCAAGTTGCATTCTTCATAAATTTCATCATCTGTTGCAATACTGGAGTCATCATCCTCATCTTTGATGCATAGCTCTTCTTCTGTCAAGGTGAGGGTAGAGCTGGAGAGGAGGTCACTGTCGTCTTCATCATCAGTGCAAGCGGAGGTGCAGGAGACATTAACGATCATGCTGACATTGACATCACTTTCATCGGCCACCGAACGTGTCAGGCGCTTCCTGAATGATGCATTCGATTCCGGGATCTTGCTCTTGTGTAACACAATATCTTCTGAGCAAAGAGAGAGCTCATCACTGCTGCTAAGTTCTGTGAGAGATGCTGGCGAATCTTCATTAATAGAAGATGCTATGTCCAATGACAGCTGGCCAGTAAAGGCCATCTTTTGGGAACTGCTTTGAAGAGTGATATCGGAAACACTTCGCTTTATCTTCTGCTCCGACGGGCTCTGGATATTCTCCAAACGATTCAGGAGATCTAATGTTCTTTTACTCAGTTCACCAACTGAGCCACTGCTCACGCTTATGTCCCCAGAGCTGTGACAGCTAAAAAGATCTTCATTGCTTTTATAGGATGTCAACCAACTTTCTAAAGAAGTGCTTCTCTGGAGGCTGTCACTGCCGTTTTTAAAGATGCCCAATCCAAATAAATCACCCCCTGGAGAAAGGGACTCAATAGACGAACTATGAGGTAAAAGAGAGAGCTGTCTGGCACTCTGCACGCCACTGAATGTCTTCTCTACATCACCACTTTTATATGAATTTCGATCCATTTCATGGGACGCACTTGCCAAAATCCTTTCATGGGAAGGGGCATCTGGTTGTAACTCTGTAGCCTGGTGTTTAGATTTGCAGGATTTTTTATCAAAATAAAAACCATGGAGCAGGGGATCCTCCACATGTGCTTTTTCACTTTGTGACTGTTTCATTATCATTGGTAATTTGAGTTTTGAGCCTTGAAGGTAAGAGTAATCATAAAATGTAAACACATCATGTTTTCCTTGTAATTCTTCTCCCAAACAATCAGGGGTATGTCTGGTAACACTGTTTAAATCTCCAACTTTTCCATTTACACAACCCACTGTTGAAATGGATAACTGAGAGCTCTTGGGAAGCTTAATGCGTTCCTCCTCATCTTTAAATTTCTGCTTTAACACGTTAACTGCATCTCCTGTTTGTGGGTCCAGATGTTCAGTTTCAGGGTTACTCGGGGACTCACCCACCACATTGAGCAAGCACATTTCAGAGTTTGTGGTGGTTTCAGTGTCTCCTTCACTGACAATTCCACTCTCACTGCCTGAATTTTGGCCCATATCTCCTCCGTGGCATGGGCAGGGCTTTACCAAACTGGTACCCCCTAGAAGATCCGGCAAAGATTTGGTAGATGAAAATGAAGAGTCTTTACTGAGACTCTTCGTTAAAACATTAGGCTGTGTCATGCCAGAGAAATTTGGACTGTTTATCAGGAAAGGGATGTGGTTGTCTTCATAGAGTTCAACATTGTGGAGGCTGTACACCTGGTAGATGTGTGGACTGGAGGGAGCAGTAATACTTGATGCATACTGAGATGCCCCCTGGTCGCCTGCCTCTTCTTCATAACCAGGGTCCTCACTACCTGCCTCTTCAAGCTTTAAGGAAGGTTGGGATTCTTGCTCAAGGTCATTTGGTTCTTCATTCAAACTAATTAACTTGTTGCTTATGTCAGTTTCATCCCATTCCAGGGCATCCTCACTTGTCCCGTTTAGGTCCATCAAGCCAGGATCAATCACATTCAAAGTCTCCTGTGTAGAAGAAGGGAAAAAAAAAAAAGAATTAGGGAACACAAGCATGAAATTTTTATCCATTCAAAATCTCTTGGAAGAGTCAGGAAAGAAATTTGCCCCAAGCATGAATTTGAAAGACAGCATAATTACCAGCTCTATGCCTCTCTGGAATAACATCCCAAATTATTGAAATAGGCTTTTCTATCAATAGTAATTTGTCACTGAGGGTAATAACATAGATTAAAATGTAAGATTATTACAGTCAAATTGTTATTTATGGAATTAACCATTTCCTACTGATTCATCTGCAATTTTAACCCTGAAGATAAAACTGCCAGGCAAATAAAGGTAAAAAGAGTATATAGCCTAAGACATCGTTTAGGTACATTCATCCTGATACTCTTTTAGTTCTGGAGTCATGATGGAGTGCTATCTGCAGCCATATATGGCGAACCCCTTCTTGCTTCTCTTCCCGGGTTCTCCACTTGAAGCAACTTCTGCCTGGGAAAATGGAAGAGAGCTGTAGCTATCTGTAAAGCCATTCACGGGCCAGAGGCTCTCAAATGTCTATTTTTCCCTCCGCCTTCCCTTTCAGGGTTCCTCCTCTTCAGAATTTGGCCCTGTTCCCAGACAGACCCCAAGATGAGCAACATTTGACTGGTTTCTTCACCTGCGCCTTGCTGGACCTTGAGTTTTGGGCCCCAGTGCTGCAGGGCAGCCTCTTAATTACAGTTCTTTCAGTCCCTCTCTTCTTCAGTCTCTTGCTATGAGAGAGGTTGCACTTTGATCCTTGTTAACTTGTCTCACTATTGCCAGTCCTGCCCCGATTTCTTACAAGCAGGAACCTCCCCCTGCTACCCACCTCCAGCCCTAGAATAACAATGATCTGAAAACTGTCTGACTCTAAGGATGAAGGAGCCCAGATTCTCTTATGCTGCTTTCTGCCTGCACAGCTGTGACCTTGGTCTTTCCCTGGACTTCCTGGTTTTTCCCCTAGAGCTTGATGCATTCTAGGACGTTGGGACATAGAAGCTGAATGGGCTCCCAGACTCTGTTCATATTCCTCCAGCATCCTCACTTGCTGGCCAGCTGTCTAGATTCAAACTGGAGCCAAGAGAGGTGATACAGGTACTGCAGGCCCTGACGGGCACACCTGCAAACAGAAACTCAAACAGAACTTTGCAGTTGAGCGTATGCTTACACAGGGTAGCCAGGCAGATGAGCGGGTGAGCGTGGCTCTGGAACTACGCAGAGTGGCTGAAGCGCTGACTTAGCTGCTAAGCAGCTGCGTGGCCTTGGGCAAGTTGCTTAACCTTTCTGAGCACTAGTCTCTTCACATCACTTTTTAAAGGGGTCAAGCACTTTCTATCTTTGGAGATAATTTTGAGTACTGAGTGAGCTAATGCTTGGGAAGGGCTGAGGAGGCAGTCAGTATGAAGTAGCTATAATTCTCAATGCATGTAGAATCGCTCTAGAGTGGCTTTGAGTTCATTCACAAAGGGTTCTCCCTGCGTACCTCATTCTCTCCTTCTTATCATTCCTTTCCATTTGCTCTTAAAATCACGAGGGATTCATGACACAGTAGGTAAAAAGAGGTGTCCTACAGTGTTAACAGGTCAGCATATTTGCATTACAATTCAGAATTATTTTAACAGCCTGGTGGAAAAACAGGCCACAATGCTTTTATTCCTCAGTAGTGGGAAAACAGCTTCTCCAGCAGTGTATTAGCAGAACTTTCCTAAGAAGCCCTCAGTCCTTCCTGAAACTAAGAGTTGAAGGATACCACACAAACACATTAAGTATAAAACACCCATTAGCACTTTATTATCCTGGGTATGTAAGAGATTATCTGCATAGCCTACTTAAGTTTAAAAGAGTCCAGTTACAAAGTAAACATTAATTAAGGGATATTTTTAAATTTTATAACAGAAGTCTTTCCTGCCAATGTTACATCAGTTAATCTTGTACCCCGGCAGTCACCACACTCACTTAGGTTTGGAGTACATTCACTGTGATGAATTTTTATTAGAATTTCTGTTTATTCTTTGCTTGCTGATAAAGGAAGTACTAATGACCAGTTAGCATGGCTAATGAATGTTCAAATCTTTAGCTGCAGAAACAATCAATCAGTCTCATCAAATAGTATATTAATTTCAAATATGATCTTGGCTGGCACTGTACTCTGAGAATGCTAATAAATAATTGAACTAGTCTTTCAAAGGAGCTGTCTTTATGACTCTCTGGTTGACTTTAACATTTAGCAGCACAGATTTTTTGCTGAGAGTCCCAAACCCGGGTGCTCACACCGGATGCAGGAGCTGTGCCATCTGGATGTGTGCCGGGAGCTTAGCCTGAGTGACGCCAGTAACTGGGACTGGCCTTCCAGGACACAGTTGTTTTCTGACCAAATGCCACCTTTACAGCTTTACAAACACAAGCCTAAGAAAGTAAAAAACTTGCAGCAGCATCTAAAAGAACAAATCCTTTCCTCAGTAAAGTGGTTGGAGTGAAAAGTTTTCGTAGGAAAAGATTAAACTTTTGTGTGTAATGCTGTCGTCTTCCCTTCTTAATTCTGTCTTCCTCTAAATCTCTTTAACTTATTTTAATTTCTAAAAAAAAAAAGAAAAACATTTATGTCAACTCCAGGGAATCTGTGACAAGATCCATTAGAAAATCACTCACTTTAGATTTTTCATTTTACCTATTAAAGAAGTGCTATCACTCTGCCCTCATTCACTCCTTTCTGATGTGAGTTACATTCTGTCAATATTTTCAATAAAATCTCCACTTCTTCAAGATTTTATCTCAAACATAAAACATACCCTGAGGCCAAAAAAGTAGGGAAAGTTTCCAAGAGGAAGGACATTGGAATATGTATATAACTAAAAAGTTGTCTTTGAAAAAAAAAAGGTATATATTTAGAGTGATGTAATTGGTAGGAAAGTTATTTGGCCGAATGCTCTCTTTGATGGTAGCCCAATATAGCCAATAATCCTCATGCTAATTAAGCATTCTTTTCGTTGTTGTTTTTCTAGAGGACCTGTCTTGTACTTTTTAAAAAGTCACAAATGTTCCTATTTTTGAAAAAGTGATAAATCAAACATGGATTTAGGAAAACAAATCTAAGAATATTTGACCAAAACCAAAAGGATGGTGAGTAGCACATGAGGGCCCAATAGAGTCTGCCGTTCCAGAGATAATTCTGAATTAAATTTACTAGTGGAAGGATCTTTCAGTTTCAAACTTGCTTCACTGGTGCCAAATTTTGGCCTAAACCAAGGACTCTATATAAATAATTACAACACACACACACACAAACACACACACACACACACACCTTTACAGGTCTGCTCAAGAAACAAGTGGAATTAATTGGTGTTATTTTATTTTTGTTCTTGGAGGCAGGTTATTTATATTAGTGCAATATATACAGAGAAACTAACTAACAGTGGCTAGACAAATAATGATGATGAAAGGACCAAGATTCCAACTGCAGCAAGTAATACATGTCCACATTCGCTTCCTTCTGTACTTGGATAGCTTTCATTGAGCTAAGTCTCCCAGAATTGCATTTCTGGGATTTTCTTAAAATTTTAGGTTAAATGGTAGGTTTTATAAGAGATGAAAAACACCATCAGCTAAAGAGTGGAGATAACAGAACCTGACGTTCTATAAAACAACAACCCAACAGAGATCTGATATAGCTGCCTCTGGATTCCTTTAATTTCCTTTAAAAAGTTGCAACTTTTGAAAAACTAAAGTAGGATGACTAGGATGAACTGAATGGTCCAGTCAGTGCTCAGAGTGACCGAAACCATTAGGAGGTCCTATAATTTGTGTCCCTTTTTTATTCTAGATACAGGAGTTTATTGAGCAACACCATTTGAAAAGCCCTGGGAGAAGAGATTTGTGGACAAGCAGGAGCCAACAAAAACATACAAATAAATAAAAATAACAGAAACAAAAAGAGCAGTAACTACAACTGAATAAAGATATGCGTATTACCCTAGGGCAAAAAAGTAGATAGAACACGGGGAAGTCTGAGGGAACAATGGACAGGAGGGAGAGAAAAGCAGATTGATCAGGGTGAGGGAATCAATTTCAACAAGGGGAAATTCGACTCTATATATTCACTCTGCTTTTTTGATGCGCTATTTTCCCTAGCAACCCTCTCTAAATGCAAAAACCAAAGTCCCTGATAATTAGCTGTAGAATTATTTGCCTAAATTAGACTTGGGTAGCAGTTTTTAAAAAACAACATCAACAACCATAAGAAACAGCTAGTCCTCAGAAAAATGGAAAGATACCTTCTATGAGAATTCAGAGTTTGTAGTACTCTGCCTCTTGCTGGGAAGAGAACAGATTCAGAGTTAGCAAGGAAAAATACAGATAAAAAACAAAATGGGATAAAAAGCAAAAAATGTCCATTGTTTATCAAGATTTGGGGATTTGGGACAGAAACACAAGCAGATCTGGGTTTGAATCCTGGACTCCCCACACCCTCACATGTTAGTGGTATGATCCTGGGCAAGTTATTTAACATCGAAGTGCCTCAGTCCCACCATTTATATATTCAAGATAATCAGAGACAGACATTGTGTCTGCCTTAGAGGCTGTTGGGAGCTCTATATGATAAAATGTATGGGAAGGCCTATGGGGAGAGCCTGGCACAAAGCAGGGGTACAGGGACTGCAGCGATCAGCACTTTTGCCTGTGCTGAAGAGAGAGGAGGATAGGGCAGCTGCCTGTTAAATAACCTTAACAGTGTTTGCAATAAGACTGGTGGTCGGTTGACTACTCTCTTTAGTACAGCCACATGCATGGAATCCAATGAAATAAACATCAGTTAGGCCCTCACCCCCACTGCCCTGTAAGTGGGGTGTGGGTTTGTCTTTGCCTGTCCCGACTGGACTTCTCCCGCAGGAATAACTAGAAGAGGAAAGACGCCTGCCCAGCCCTCAGCAAAGCCTAGATAGAGCTCAAGGACTTTCTATTTCCTGAAAATAATCTCTTTTTTTTTTTAAAGGCAGGTCCATTGTCTGTGAAATTCTATCACAACTGACACATTAGAGCAATCAAATCCGGCTCACTATCTATCAGATTGACAATAATGTTAAAGTAACTTGTCTCAGCTCAGAAACCGCTCTGAAAGTCTATCTCACACTAATGATCAAAAACTGTTCTAGTGAATGCTCTTTTTCAATAACAAAGCTGATCAGAAACTCAAAACAGACAAGTAAAACCCAAAGTCATCTCACCAATCTCATGAAAATGAGTACTGACATGGACATATTCCCTAGTCTTGGCTCCCCAGATATTTCTGAAAGGATTGAAAATGAAAAATCCATTAGATGTTGTTTTAAAGTAAGTTTTATAACAGCAAAAATTGCTGTAGTTCCTAACAGGAACCAGGAACAAAAGAGAGTCCAATACTGGGAGTCAGGGCTTTTCCTGCCAGATATAAACTCCATGAGGACAGGGGCTCGTCTGTCCTGTCTCCACTAGAGCCCCGGCACCTACAACCGTGCCTGGCAGGGAGTAGGTTCTCAAAAAATATTTACTGAGCGAACTGAAGAAAGAAAGACTTGTCTGTGGTCTCATGAAATGTGGAAGAAATCTGGGGAAAGGTCCTGAGGTGAAACTTTGCCACGATAAAACCACCTGGAGAATTTCTGACTCCCTGGCTCGTGGTACTGCTCAGTTATAAAAGTAGTAACTTAGTAGCCTCGAAAACATTATGCTCAGTGAAAGAAGCCAGACACAGAAAGTCATATACTGCATCATTCCGTCCATATAAAATATCCAGACTAGGTAGATCCATAGAGATGAATGAAAACTGCTGGTTGCCAGGGAGTTAGGGGAGGGGAGAATGGAGAGCAATTGCTTAACAGGTGTGGGTTTCCTTTTGGGGTGATAAAAATCTTTTGGAATTAGATAGAAGTGATGGTGATGCAACACTGTGAATGTATGAAATGTCACCGAATAGCTCACTTTAAATGATTAATTTTACGTTAACTTCTCTTCAATTAAACAGAAAAAAAAAGAGCCCCAAAACCTAAAATAACTCACAAGCAAATAAGAGTTAGTCCTGTTGAGTTTCCGAGTCTGTAACACCACGAAACATAACAGGACATCATGGCTCTACTGAGAAACTTGCTTATAAAATTACTACAACATGTATTTCTAAATTCATTTATATCACTGTGCATATATTATCAATAAAGGTATTTTTTTTATTACAGGCTTCTTCGCTCTGCATGCATGTTCATCATTACCAGAAATGACGAAGAAAAGAACATCCTGTGTATAGTACTTCTGTAGTTCAACTTGTCATTTTGATGTAAAAGTCTCTTGAGGAGAGAGAGGGAATGTGATTAACAGAGACCTTATTTGCTGAACCCTCTGGCAGGGTCATCAGTGACCTTCTCAGAGCCCAATCCAACTGATTCTCCCTTGCCCTTATTTGACTTGATTCCTCCACAGAGGTTGCCTCCATTTTTTTCTGAAATTTTCTCCTCCTTTGATCACCTTGATGCTAAGCATCCTCATAAAATCCACCTCAGCAGACTGGTAAATGACAGTCTGTCCCACAGTTTGTAAAGAGCTCTTTTGCCCCTTTTCTGTTTGTTCATCTCTGTTTTCCTCAGACCTTGATCATAAAAATGAGATTACGAGGTCACATTTAACCTAACTCCTGACTTCTACTCTACTGAATGTACACAATGCCTTGCCTAACCTGTTGATTCCTTTCCTGGATTAAAAGGAATAAGAATGAAGAATTAATTGGTTAAAGAATGACTGACTCTCTACCCCTAGCTTCCCCTTAGCAAATCTGCAGGTGGACCACGTGAGCAAGACAGCATTCAAAGGAAGATCAGGAGAAGTCAGTAGGTCTGCACATAATGGAGAAATGACAAAGAATCTGACCATAATGATTAATTGAGATTGTTTCCCCATTTGCCCTTTAGAAATTGTCATGGCTGAGCAGAATCTTCAGAGCTGCTCTCCACACATGAGCCCACTTTCTCCCCAGATTGCCAGCTTTCCTGAATAAAGTACCTTTCCCTTCTACTGACACTTGCCTTTTGATTATTGGCTTTTGAGCAGCAAGCAGCCGAACCTGAGTTTGGTAACAAATCCTATCTTACTTCTTTAAGCCCTACAGACTCCCCTGCCATAGGTTTAGCCACATGAGGCCTGACTGTCTATTGTTGTGAAGGATATAGAGGCTACACTGAGGAGAAAAGCATTCAGAAAAGGTGTTGGGGGATGAGGACATTGCAGGAAGAGGGAACAGTAAGAAGCAAAGGCAGATGGGATAGTTTTGTGGGTACATTAAGAGGAAGGATGAGCAACTAGCAAAAGAAACACAGCAGAAAATCTAAGTAGGATGGGTATAAAATCCTGGGACCTGAGAGAAGAAGACTTTTAAAGGAGTGCCTGGTTAAGAATGTCATTCTAAGTGAAGTAAGCCAGAAAGAGAAAGAAAAATACCATATGAGATCGCTCATATGAGGAATCTAAAAAAAACCCCCAAAACAAAAAACATAAATACAAAACAGAAACAGACTCACAGACGTAGAATACAAACTTGTGGTTACCAGGGGGACGGTGGGTGGGAAGGGACAGACTGGGATTTCAAGATGTAGAATAGATAAACAAGACTGTACAGTGTAGCACAGGGAAATATATACAGGATCTTGTGGTGGCTCACAGCGAAAGAGAATGTGAAAATGAATGTATGTATGTTCATGTATAACTGAAAAATTGTGCTCTACACTGGAATTTGACACAACATTGTAAAATGACTATAACTCAATACAAAAAAAATGTTTAAAAAAAAAGAGTGTTACAGAAGCAGAGAAGATAAGAAGCATGGGAGGAGAGAGAAAGCCATTGAATTAGCAAGAAGAAAGTCATTTGTAGCCTTAGAGGGAGCTGGTCCTAGAGGCTGGTGGGTGAGGAAATGAGGATGTGCTAGAAGAGTAGCCTGAAGGAATCCAGATTCCACAGTAAAACTGCTGTTGAGATTGGGAGCCTGGTCCTAATATTTCCTCTGCTAGAGGGATGGTCCCTAAGCCCTTCTTCAGCAGAGTCTGCTCTCCTGGGGACTGCAGCTAGGGCAAGACACTCGCTGCAGAAGAAGCCAGATTCAACTATTCAACTTTGCTCACCTCTGAATCACCAGCCAGCAATTAGACAAGTGCCTGGAATACAGAAAGCCCTCAACTTGTATGTTAAATATGTCAGCAAAAGATTTAGGGGACCACATGCCATGAAGATAAGATTGCCAGTTTCACCCTTTTCTTGCTGTGTGACCTCAGGCAAGTGGCTTCCCCTCTCTGGGCCTTAGCTCTCAACTATGAACTGGGGATGGTCATGCTCACTACCTTGTAGGACTAATGTAAAGAGCTAATGAGGTCATGTCTGTCAAACGCTCATCAGAGAGATACACAAACAAGTGCTTAATAAACATTTGATAGTATCATTAAAAAAAAAAAGGCTAACCATTACCCTTCTTGTCTTCTAGCGCCAGTCCTCGAAGGAGGGCGGAAGTGGAGAAGCTATGGAGACCACAGAATATACAGAAAACTCTTCCACTGTTCTAACGCCTTTTCTCTCAACTCTAGACACAGGCCCATCCTGACTCTGTATCTATTTACGACTTTCAAAAAGAAAGATCAATTTCTATTTAATACTTTTAAGTTTGATTTTGTGTGTGAAAAATAAGTTGCCAAGAGCTTTAAGATTCTATAAAGCAGAGTGATTGTGAGGCTGTAAGAAGGAATTCCGTAGAAGAAAGAAGGAGACACAAAACATAAGCGCTTCTTTTCACCCCTCCTATAACCTCAATATCTCAGGCGGGTCTGCCCCTCATGAGTGCTATTTTGACTAAGAGGCAACATGTTTTTGCCTATAAAGTAAAGAAATTTAGATAATGTCAAAATTTCTAAATAGCTCTTAAGTGTAGTAACCTCAGTGTTGTTAGTATTAAAGCTAGGTGGTAACAGATGAATGCCTTGCATCAAGCTATTTTTTATGCAAATTAATTATTGTATACATCATTATTTGTATTTGATAAGCATCCAGTGCAGGGAAAAGTTACTTTCCAACACAACTCTGAATTTTTCACTAGAAGGAACTAGAAAAATAATATACTTCCACTGAAAAATAAAGTATTTTATCTTAATATTGCTTTATATGCAAACATTGAAATTTTTATCATATTAAGAAAAGACTGAATAGGAAAATCAGTTTATTTTTCTCTTTTTAATCACCATTCTATTTTCCAGAAATTTTCCCGAGAATTTCAAGTACCTAAATATAGGATTGATAAAAAATGAATTTTAAAAAAACTTGGGAAGAGATTTTTAAATAAAAGGAATTTCTTTATCTGACCTCTTCAGTATTGTGTAGAACTGAAATCAATAAAAGGAAACATAAAAAAAAATAATAAGCTCACTAAAGTTGTAAAAACCCAACCACAATAAAATGGTGGCATTTTCTACATTCTACTACATTGTAAACCTATTTGGATGACAATGACAGACCCACAGGCCAAGTCACATAAACGATTTTTCTCCCTAATGGTAACATCTGGCCCCATTCTTCTGTCATTGTTCTAGTGGTTTAGTATTTGCCTTCTGACTGTCTGGAGTTGATGTAACATTTGAGTTTTGTGCCTCAGGATATAATTTTTGCCTCACCTTTGCCTTAGCAAAATGTACACTCTTGTTCCTCATAAGGCTCTTCCATTAATAAAAACCTACAATTGTTAAAACCAACAAAGCATGTTCATAGTGAAAAGGAGATAAACAGTAAACAAATGAAGTTCACTAAGTTTACTAACACATGGGCTCTTCTGTGACACAGACTTGGGTTCCCAACTTTCAGACAGAATTTTAAGAACACAAGATTTGTGGCATGATCCTGAGGTAGCTTAATGTTCAAGAAGAGCTTCGCCAGTATGCTGAAGTCTGCATGAAAAGCCAAACATCAGATGACAGAGTTCACTCATGTCCAGGATCCGTGTCCTTGACAAAGTACATAAAAGCTGAGAGAATGGTGTGTCTTTTCACTCTCAACAAGGTACACATTAAGAACCAACACTGTGTTATGGCTGTTTTTAATGGTTTGCTCCTCTCAGATAAATAGGGGTATGTGACTCATTTTGATTGTTTCTGTTCAGTTCTAATAATGTGATTACCACTTATTCAGAGAAAAAAACGAAGGAAAATGTTGGTCAATTTGGATAAACAAATTAGGAATGACCAAAAATGATACATATTATTTTAATCTCTTTTCCATCTTATCTGTGCCAGTCGACTAAACTTGCCTTGCTTTCCTCAGTTTATCATCTGACTGGCCCAAGTTTAGGATGATTAATGGGCAGGTCAGTTATCCTTATTTCTACATCTGATTTTATTTTATTTGATCTATATTTTTGTTTTAATAGTCTCCTTTAAACATAACTGCTTTTCGATTTAAGGAGGACTGAAAAATCTCAGAATTGCTAGAACATCTCCCTTGAATTATCACTGTTTCCCCCATAAAAATGGCTGGACAGTGTACCAGTTACACTTGATGCTAGAAAAGTTGCCTGAAATTTCAGGGTGAATTTTTGTAGAAGGTAATAAATGTCTTTGAAGTAAGTTTCCAAGAGATTTTATACTTCTGATTCCTAGCTGGAGTACTTAGACATGTTAAAAATGTGGAATCCCTGAGGGATTATCTTTTTTGAGATCTCAAGGGAAAAATACTAAGGATTCTGAGATCCGATTAGATTTAAAAACTCAATCTTGATTGGAACAGAAGCTCTGGTCCTGGGTTCTCATGAAGGAGGCTCTTGAAAGTTTTAAATGTCAGGACCTTAATTCAAACTGTAACCCAAATCAAAGGTTCCCAAATCAAAGAAATGTAAATTTCATTCTAGAGGAAAAATGATCTCAAACTGCGAATTCATTTTGTAAATTAAAAAAAAAAAAGGATATTAGAGGCTTAGGGACACCTTAATCCCTTAAAATCCTTTTGCAATGCAAGAAATAACCAAAAATAATTATGAGCCTCAGACCTTCAGATATGGGCCCTTGAGCAGGCATCTAAAAGAATATGCTGAGTTTATAGTCCAGGGAGAAAAGACACTGACCGGCCAGTGGAGCTAATTACCTGGGCCAGACCTGCTGAATTTACTACTCCAAGCACACACAATGGTAGTACTTGTGACTTATCTCTGCTTTGCTTACAGTCAGTGTAGCACACTTTGACTACGTAAAGCTTGGCTACTTTCTTTTCTTAATAAATGGCAAGGACTCAGGGAAAGATAAGGCCAGGTGTCCTCCACTGCCTAGCAAATCAACAATAGTTTTCAAAGGACTAGTCTATTCAGGACATTCTCCTGGCAAATGTCATCACTGCTCTTAGGAAGCACGAGGAACACTTGGATAAACAGAGATCCCTTACATTTATCTGCAGATAGGTTCTAAACTATGGTAACAAAGGTTTTTTTTTTTCTCCTCCAAAATTAAAGTTCCCACCTCCCACCAAATTAATCATTTTCCCTCATTATGTAGTAAAACCACTAGATGAGCTGTGACTCCATAAACTTTAGGAACTTATTTATTATGTTGCCTGATCAGACCTTGCGTTTATTTATACAGTATACTCATAAAACCCAGCTTTCATTAGTGCTGGGGAGGAACAGTTCTGCTCCCTTTGCTGGGAAGGTGAAGCTGGGGAAGATAATTAACCATGAAACAATAAGGAGGCTTGCTGGGTAAGCAGTAGTGTGAAAACAGTTACTCCTCACAAAAGAGGGGAAATTAGCTTGCTGGATAAAAAAGGAAGTGTCAGATTGAAGACTGAAAGGCCTGCCAACAGAAGTAGATAGTTCTATGCATCATTAATGAAATTTTTTAACACTTAAACGCCACAGCTGTCCACATTTAAATGCATGTAAATACCATGTGTTTCCAGAGATTAATATGCGTGTGAAAATATTTCTTTTCCCCTTAAACTTCTAGATGTTGTCTCTGTCTATTTCATTTCACCTACTTCCTTTCCAAGAATAAAAATGCACCAGCTTTCTCAGTATTGTGTCCTCATTTCCAAAACCCACGAACACCAAGCATCCTGGAGATGGGCAGCGTGCTCATTATATTTTAACAAACACATTATTTTACATTCATAATACCGATATTTTAGTAAACAGAAAGTTTGTTTTGATTTTGTTGCTTCACAGAGTGAAGACTTATGATGTGCGTTTCCTTTCAAAACTTCCTCCTGGAGCATTAGTGCTCCCTGAAGCAGCCCCATTTTGGCAGAAATTCAGTTCTGTGCAGTGCCAAAAGAAATAGAATAAACAAACACTGCTCTACGCAGCTGGCGAGATCATTTACATATTACTGCACACCAAACATGAAGACCTGAATATGGATTAGAGCTACGGTGATGACACAAATGTCATATAGATAAAGAGAAACAAAATCCAACACATCGTTGTTTATTTTACCACTGCTACCGTATGAGTGCCACTCAGAAAGGAAAAAAAAATAGAGGAATTGCTTTTTGAAAATTGGGCTCCCAGCCTTATTTGAAGTGGGTTCTTTCAGACTGTAAAACAAAAGCAATAAGGCATGGGTTATTTTGGATCCCCTAATATTCTGTCCTCTTGTCCTGTGAGTTAAACCAGTTTTAATGTGCATCAACTTGGACGAGGTGGGTTAGTGATCTGACAAGAACAACCTTTCATATGCAAAGAATTCCTACCTAGTCCTTTCCCCACCCTTGATAATTTCAGTCGAGCACTATGCTCTTTAATTGACAATGTAAGTTCCATGAATGGAATCCTTGGCTAGAGAGATCCAGCAGGCCATATGGGCCCATTAAAGCTCCATCAGGAAACACCATCCAGTGACCTGGGCTTTCTTAAAGTCCTCAGCTAACTTCTCCTTATTCCTACATGTGCTGATTGCTACAAATCTATTGATGCTTCTTGTCCATATCTAGATGTACAGGTGTCCTTGGGAGGAAGGGGCATCTCTCTGGATATTTATTGCTATAACTAGTTTTCTAGTCCTTACAGATGACAAGTGCTCTATAAAGAGATAAGGAAGATGGTGACAGAGAGAGGAATACAGAGAATGTAGATATTTCAGCTTCCACCAAATTAAAAATTCTTTATCCTGCATTGGACAGAGCTGACTTCTTTACATGTAAAAATCGCTTTTGAAATAGGATTATTTTAGGAGCTTCTAGTACTTTAATCTTTAGAAGTAACTGTCATTATGACTACTCTTGCTTAAGTGTAAAAACAAAGAAATCAGGGCCATGTGAGTTAGTTAGAGATCATTAAAATTTAATAATCAAGGAATGTTCTTTAGCAATAAAGAAACAACCATTTGAGACCTGTCAAGGGAGTTGGAGTTATTTTACCAGGTGAGGAAAAGGCGTTATAAAGACATTTTTTACAGCATTTCGAAAGTTTCTATGACTAGAACAATAAAAAAAGTTCTCTAATTCCACAACTCCAAACTCAAGAAATGGAATTACACTGCAGGAAGAAAAAGTAGGTAAGCTATACAAAAAGGATTTGTTACTAAAAGGGCAACTAAACATTCTCATAGACCGCCCCCCTCCATGAAAGTTTGTGAAAAAAATCTGTCCCTAGACTTTTTAAAAAACAGAAGAAACAACAATATGTTCAGGATAATCCCACACACCACTTTCAAATCAAGTTTCCTAAAATAAATCCTTTCACTGAATTACACCTATCATTAAAATAAAACAAAACAAAAGAAACAAACAACAACAACAACAAATACTTTGTGGTTACTATCTCTTCAAATTATTCTGACTTTTAAGGCATTCCATAATCTGTCATGTAAAAATTACTGATATTTAATTTAATATTCTCCCAAAGCTGACCTTCATTTTAGTAAATGCCTATGAATATTCACTGCCCACTTATGTCACTATTCCTCTGTTCATAGTAGGTAGTCAATAAATACTTTTTGAATGAATGAATGAATGTGGTTTCTATCGCCCCCATCAAATATCTCAAACTTAAGTCTTAAACTTCTCTATAAAGATTTCTCTGGATACTCATCCCTCAGTGATTTCTGTCTCATTTGATTCTTACCCTAGTGATAGGACCACACAGTGTAGTATTTCCATTGGTTTATTTGTTTAATAAATGTTTATTAAATACCTGCTACATAGTACTGCCCAGCACTGAGCAGGATTGAGCACACTCAGCTCTCAAGTATCCTACAGCTTTGTATTTAGTTTTGTAATCGGTACTGTCATTTTCAGCCCAAACACAGCTTGCAATAATTACTGTCTCATCTATGCCAATATTTTCTTAATGTATCACTCCATACAGCTTGCAAATGCCTTGAGACTGAAGATCATGTCCTGTACTACTTCTGTGTAGCCAAACCTCAGAACAATGCTAAGCATATAGCAGGTACTCAAGGGGTACTTGCTGATTATCTGCCTATAGGTTCAGTTCCCTCCAATACCACGATCCAATGGAGTCAGACAACAAACCAGTATGGAAAAATAGGTTAAATATTCAGAACCCCAAACTTGCATAAAACAGCAGTGATACACTGATGGTATTATGGCTATGGGAAAGTATTTAATCTATACTATAATAGTTTTAGTTATTCGGACTTTAGGCCAATGGGCCTGCCTGTACTATTTTGCACTGCTACATGCCTCTATCCAAAAAATTAGCTTTTTCAATGTTGGCATTTCAATTTTAACCCCTTGAATGACTAAACATACAATATTTTCTTTAATATTCAGCAAACTAAGTCATTTACATGTTAAAAAATCATAAGCATAATTCAAGTGAAACAAGAGACCCAAAATATTAGACCTATATAAAAAAAAGAGTATTAGAGTAAATCTGATCTTCCTATGGTGGGATAAGAAAATTATCTGACCCTGGTGGCATTTCCACTTAAATGTTTTCTCTTCGATCAAAATTTAAATGTGACTATTGCTTCATGATCATCAGGTTGGTATTGAGGTTTAATATCTATTATTTCTAGACCAGTGCTTTCCAAACTCTTTCAAGATATGACATATAGAAATGCTAATATAGACTTGCATACTGGGAAGGAATGAAGAGGTTGATCAATGCAGAAGGCAAATAAATGGCATGGATTCCCCCCAGGAGTCCTCCCTGCTCTCCCTCCTCCCCACACCAGGAGGGATAAGGCTTCCAGTATTTTAACCCACCATAACTCATTCAGGGTACATGAAAGAGCAGCTGTTCATGAGATAAATATAATTAGAGGTTTCTTTATTTGAGAAAACCATAAATATATGAGAAGGTAGAGTGGTAGGTCAATGAAGACTGAATTAATGGCAGACTGATGTAGGAAGAAAAAAAAATTTGCAAACTAAAGCAAATTCACATGAACTTTTAAAACAACCTAATTAATTCATTCAATGAAAATGTATTCAGCAAATTTATATAACACATTTATTGAATGAATGAAACAATAGTAATTAATGATATTTTACAATGATAAATTAATTAATTAACACTGAATAAAATAGACAAGATTCAGTTTTTGGACCTAGGGAGTGAGATCACCATCTGTGAAAGACAGAAGATGCGATGCGGTCTTGATCTACTCTAGGCGGTCAAGAAAACCCTGCCTGAGGAAGTGGTTCTTGAGCTGTTTTCTGAAGGATAATACAAATTTTCTGGAGAGGGTTCCTGGTATGGGTGAGTGGTGAAAGTGGAAGGGACAAGGCTCTTAGGCAGGGGGAACACGCTGCATCTGAGACAACAGGCAGTGGGTCTGGTCTGCAGAGAGAGGCTATGTGACTGTTCTGAAGAAGCAGGCAAGATGGCATTAGATCAGTGTTTTTAAAAGATTACACAGGATCCAGGGGAGAGAGTGAACTGGAAAGGGGGCAAAAGTTGATATGCAGAAAGTAATGTTTGAGGCTTCTGCAGTGGTACATATAGAATAAGAATAATAACAATTAACAATTATTGAACACTTTCTCTGTGCAAGTAATATGCTAAACACTTAATGAGAGATGCTGGTAGCTTGGACTAAAGCGGTATACAGTTAGGGAAAACTGGATGGACTTTAGAGCTATTTAGAAAATAAAACAATTAAGACCTGAAAATTTTTTCTGAAAATCATAATTTTTAATGGTTTTAAATATGTCATCAATTTACTGAAACATTTACTTAATATATATATTAGTAGAAATCCCTCATTTCCAATTATGTTTGGTTTCATAAATAAAACATGATAGACAACTTCATATAAATAGCTCAGATTATTTTCTGAAAGCAAATTCAAGAAGAATAAAAACTAGGCCAAAGGATGTGACCACTTTTTTGATATTGAAAAACAGCCAATGATTATGTCAGTTTGCCACCCATTTGTACCTTTAAAGCAATGGAATTTATCATAAAATTTCCCTCTTCCTGATGGGTGAAAAATAGCAACTGACAAACTGTGTTACTTTGCATTTCTCTCATTACTACTTAGATTGGCTATCTATTCATGGGTTTAGTAACCATTTGCATTTATTACTTAGTGAATCAATTGATCATGTCCTTTGTCCACTGTTTTCTAGTATTTAATACTAACTGATGGACAATTATTGGGGCAAAGGTTTCTGCAGTGTGAAAGAATTTCAATAAAAATGGAACCAGAGGATATGAAATGGAAAATCTCATGTATACTCTGTCAGAAGAATAGAACTTAATAACTGAGAGGCTGATTTCCTGGAAATGCCTGATTTACAGAGGATCAAGAGATCTCCTGACCAATGAACATCTGCCAAGAATCTCTCCCCATCCTCAAGCCAATGGACTCACTGCTTAGACTCTGGCTCCTTGCCCATAAATACAGCCTGCCCCAAACCCTCATGGACTTGCCTGTAGCTTGCAACAGCATGCATTTTCTGAATTGCAATTTCTCCGCTATTCCCAAATAAACTCAGTATCTAGTAATTTGAGCTTGCCTCAGTTCACCTCCTTATTTAGGCTGACATTGTTAGAAGACCTGCCCTGCAAGAAGTGTTAAAAGAAGTTCTTTGGGAAGAAGGAAAATTATTTAGGTGAGAAACTTGGATCTGTATAAAGGAAAAAGCATTAAAGAAGGAATAAATAAAGGTAAAATAATATCTTACATTTTTCTTAATTGATCAAAAAGATACTGTTTATTTAAAGTAGTAACAGTAACAATGTTTTGGGAAATGAATGACAGTAATACCCTAGGGATGGGAAGAAGAATTAAGAATACTCTGTTATAAGTTTTCTGCACTATGTATGTGAAACAAGATAGCATTTGAAGGCAGGCTTAGGTTAGTTTAAAACATACATTGCAAGTTCTAGGACAACTACTTATGTTAGTTTAAAACACACGTTGCAGGTTCTAGGACAACAAAGGGGAATCATATAAAATGCTCCATTAAAAATCAAAGAAAGCAGAAAAAGAAAGGAAAAAAAGAAACAAAGAACAAATGTAATGAACAGAAAGTAATTACAAAACAGGATAGCTATTAATCCAACTATATTAATAATCACTTTAAATGTGGATGAACTAAATACTGCAATTAAAAGAGAGATTTTCAGAATAGATAAAAGAACAAGATCCAACTATATGTTGTCTATAAAACCTCACTTTAAACACAAAGACTCAGAAAGATTAAAAGAATGGAGAAAGATATCATGCTAACATTAATCAAAAGAAAGCTGGAGTAAAAATTTTAGAATAAAATTAAAAATTAGAAAAAAAGACTTCCAACACAACAAAAACCACCAAAAAGAAAACTGGAGTAGCTATATAAATTTCAGACAAAGCAGACTCAAAAACAAGGGAAATTATCAGGGATAAAAGGATCAATTCTTCAAGACAATAATCTTAAACATGTATGCATCTAATGAGAGGGTATCAAAATACGTGAGGCAAAAACTGACAGAATTGCAAGGAGAAACAGAAAATCCATTTTTATAGCTGGGTTTCAACCAGGGCTGAGGACTTCTAATTTCAGCTCTATCCTTTCAGTAATTGATAGCTTAATCAATATTCTTTCAATAATTGATATATCAGTCAGGCAGAAAACCAGTTAAGGGTATAGTTCACCTGAATAACACTATCAATCAACTGGATCTTGATTGACATTTGAATATTTTACTCAATAACAGCAGAATACATATTCTTTTCAAACTTACATGGAACATTCACCAAGACAGACTGCATTTTGAGCCACAAAACACACCTTAACAAATTTAAAAGACTAGAAATCACAATGTATGCTCTCAGACTACAATGAAATTAAATGATAAATCAATAATAGAAAATTGAAAAATCCCCAAATATTTGGAGATTAAACAACAAACTTCTACATAGCACATAGGTTAAAGAAGTATCAAGAGAAATTTTAAAATATTTTAAACTAAATAAAAATGAAAATATAATTTATCAAGATTTCTGAGATGCAGCAAAAGTAGTGCTTAGAGGGAAATTTATAGCATGATAGGCATATATTAGAAAAGAAGGGAGATCTAAAAATCAGTAACCTAAGCTCCTACTTTAGAAAACTGAGGGAAAAAAGGGCACTTTAACCCTAAAACAAGCAGAAGATAAGAAATAATAAAAATTAGAACAGAAATAAATGAAACTGAAAATAGAATAGAGAAAAATCAACTAAATCAACCAATTCTCAGAGGGGTGTGGCTGATTAATTCAACTGGTTTAGCTTTGGCCAATTTGGGATGAAAAGGAGGAAGATAAGGATGAGTGGTTAGTTACGTCAACCATGGAATCTATCACTTAAGACTGGATTTCCTCAACTACTCACTTTTTTGGTCATTTGTTCATGTGTTTTACTACACAAAATATGTTAATTGCCTAGTATGCCAGGCAATGTATTACTTTCTAGACAATTACAAAGATAAATAAGACTTGGTTCCTGCAATAACAGAAACAATAATAGCAGCTAACAGTCACTGACTTTGTGGCAGCAGTTGTTCAAATAACTTTTTACCTACTAATTCACTTAAACCTCATATAACCCAAGGGAGGTATTATTGTCATCTCCATCTTAAATATGAAGAAGCTGAGGCATAGAAAAGTTAAATAATTTGCCACAATCACCTAGCTACTATGTCGCAGAGTCTGGCCCAAGCTCTAAGTCCCCACATTCTACTGTAATACTGAAGGGAAAAAAACTTCCTCAACTTCTCTTGAAAATTTATTGTCTACTGGAAATCCTCGCATTAAGGATACGTCTTATATTTATCATCAAGACCCTCAACTGTAATTTAAAATAATTGCTTTCCTTCTTTCTTTCTCCCTTTCCCCTTCCACCCTCCCTCTGTCCCTCTTCCCTTTCATTCCTTCCTTTTTTTTTTTTTTTTTTTTTGGACTAGTGTGAGTGGAAACAGGACAGAGGGCATTTAGAGTATATAGTGTACTTTCATACACTGAAGAAATACGGTAAGGAATTTCTGAAAGAAAAATAAATTTATTAGGAACTACTTTTAAAAGAGTTTTTCAGTATCTAAAGCTTGGCTAGAAATACTCTAAAAGAAGGAAGCCGTTTTTGACATGTATAAAGATTTTTTAACAACCATCTCTCTTGTAAGTAATTAAGTATAAGTAATTACATAATTACTTGATTATGTGGCAGCACTAAAATTTTACAGGAGGTTTTTCACTTAAACTCTAGCCTTATAAAAATAATTGCCACAAGTCAAAATTATTTTCTAAATGCAGTAATTCTTTCTGCTTTTAATTTTCATGGGGAGGGGGTGGTGGAATCTATGTCTATTTTTGTTTAGCAACCAAAGCCTGAGAAATATATAATTTAATACTGTGTCACTGTGTTCAGACAGTGACTTAAAACTTATAATGAATCCCCAAGTTATGGTGGTGAGAAGCATTTAGGTGGGAAATTAAGTCAGGGCATATTCTAGACAATTTCTTTGGTCAAAATTTCTAAAATCATCAGTCATAATAGTGTAAGAATGCTATTACTTTAGTCACAAAACAGCATTTAAAAATACTTGGTATCTCAAAATGTATCACCAAATAATAAGATTGAGAGATAGAAAAAGCTTTGGAAATAAAGAAGACTCACAAAACATCATTTTATGTTACCTTTGCTTGCAAGAAACAAGCTTGGGTAACAAAGTATGTGGGATTTTTTTCCTTTTCTTTCTTTCTATCTTTCTTCGCTTTTTTCTTTTTTAAAGGGAGCTGTCTCATCATTGCAAATTTTCTCAAGTTCTTAGAACTCTAATTAAAATGTGGTAATTGGTTATGTTACCTCAATTACCATGATGCATGGACATTGATGCAAAGTGACACCAATTGAATCCCTTGGGTGTTTTACCCTGGGGCCATCCCATTTATCGTGGCCTTATTATTTTCAATTATGTGGCTAGATGTGTTGCATACTTTCAAGGCCAATAAATATGCAGGGGTTTTCTGAACACAAGGTTCCATTTTCAATGCTAGAGCTCTGGAGTGACAGGGCAACAGGAAAAAAACATTTTTTTGTGAGTAAAAACGTAAAATTCTAAATTCATGAAGGATTCAAAGGCACCTTTGCTGAAATAAAAGTATTTCGAAGGAATCCAGATTATTTCTTTTTAAAACATCTGTGTGCAAAGCAAGAATGATTTATCTGCTATTGATAACTATTTTCTAGCTAAGGAAAGAGTGATGGGACCATTCGAGGCCTTATATGATGGGTTAGATGGGTAAGGAAACTGAGACAGAAAAGTTTTCTTCCTCTTCAGATAAAGGTTTGGGTTTTGAAAAGGGCTAAGGAGAGCTGTACTGAGTACTCTACAGACATATAATATGAGCATAATGGTATTTACAAAGATCTGTCCCCAGTGTGAAGGTGACAGTAAGAGCACTCTGAAATGGTTACAACATACAGTGTTTCCCAAAAGGACACCACTGGAGTTCATGGGAAACAAGTCATCGATTACTCTGTACCTCACTGTTGTCAACACAGATCTACCCCATTCAATACTAGTGGTGTCCTCAGTTATTATGAATGAATCCTGGACATTTCTTTACAAAAATCTAGAAGTGAATTAGGACATTATCTGGGAACATTATCAATAAATATAATTTGACACTTTGTCAAGCCAGTTTCATTTTCTGAGAATGATACCTGTGCCTTCACCAGGTTTTCTTTTTTAAGAAAACCCACATTCTCAGATTTCTGAAAAGTAAAGAACAACTTCTGTCATTTTACTTGTGAATGTCTTGACTTCATCTGAGTATTTCTAAATAGGTACAGCATCCATTCATATGCTGTAGCTGATAGAAGAAACTAAGTTGGGAAAAGGAGGAGTTGTACTGTACAAAGACTAGCAGAACAGGTATATTTATGGCAGAATCCCCCAAATTTTCCCCAAATCAACACCCAAAGAGTCTTATAGTTGCAACCCTTTGAAAATAACTTTCCATTTAGCCTCATGCATAATTGTCAGGTCATTTTTCTCTTCGTTTTTGTCTTTGGATACAACAGCAGACTTAAAAGAGTTTTACATAGAACTCAGTCTATTACTTTTAGAAGTACTTTTGGAGTAAAAAATATTGAATGATGACACAATGACCTTATCCAAAGCATTTCACTCATAAAAATACATGCCAAAATCTAAACTTTATTATTCAAACTTTTCAAAAGATTTTTCCCCCTCTCAAGTTTTTCTTTTTTTAATTCAGTGTTTTCTCATTGTTTGGTTTATTTTTTCCAAATAACTCCAATACTTAATTCCACCCATGTATTTTTTCCAGTGAATCCAACTCTTTGTATAAGAGCCAATGGATGAGAGTGGAGGGAAGCACTGAATTAACTTCCAAATGTAATTGTCTAATTAAATCCAACTTAGCTTGAATCTTTAGATCTCTAACACGTCATGCAAAAATTCTTATGACTGACCAATTAATAGATATAGGACATGAACAGAAATTACTACATTGTTTTTTATTTATATTATTCTTCTTATATTCAGTTCTAAAAAGAATTACAGGCAGTTTCCAATAAAAAGGAAAAATAAGACTATATATCATTAATACAGGATATGATAACCAACCAAAGTAGTCTCGGGGTAAAAAATGTCAAGAAATTATAGCAATAAACCCTTTAAGACCTTAAAGAGCTTAAAGTCCAGCAGTCAGCTATGCATGGATCCAGATCTTCTTCTTCTTCCATTTACTAGCTTTATAAGCTTGTGTAATATACTTAATCTTTCAAAAATTTAGTTTCTTTAAGTTGTTATGAAGATTAAATGAGATAATCGATGAAAAATGATAACCTAGTGACTAGGACATGATACCTGTTCAATACTGCTTAAATAACACGACAGCCCCATTCTCATAGTGACTGACTTTTGTACAGCTTGGCTTTTTAGAGGGATCCTTGCCAGATAAACAAACAAAATTAATATGAGAAAATAAACTGAGAAATACATTTCCTTAAGATGTATGAAACTTTCTTGCATTAGCCACTTTGTCAAATCCCCTGAAGGGACTGATCTATAGCAGACTGAACCTATCTGGTAGAGAGACGTTTATTGAGATGGCTCTTGAAAAAAGAAATTTGATTTGTGATGTATACAAATCACTGCTGGAAGACTGGCCTTCATAAGACAAATTCCACAAAAGTCAGGAGTCTCTGTGAAGAATATGTAAATTCAATAAGAAAGCCAAATACTTGGAGGAAATGCTTAAATAAGTGTCAATGAGCTACCAGTGGTCAACCAACCCACATGGAACCCCAAAGTCTCTCTTTTCTACCTTTTCTAGTATTTTGAAAGGGAAAATGCTCTTCCTTCTTAAGGTTCTCATAAAAAAGTACTGCTTTTCCTAGCCTAGTTAGATATGGTTGATTTTTGGCAATTAAAACTTCTTCATATATCACCTGTGATAAAGAAGAAATTTGATCCATGATTTCCTATACTGTATTGGAAAAGTGGGATCACCTAATATCAAAATTCAATAGGCTCAATTTGTATTTATAAAAGTCCTGTTAATTTACTTGATTTAAAAAGAAAGGTGGTTGTATACACACCATTCATATCATTAAAGAAGGCTTCATCTTAGAGAGACAATGTAGTCTGTTGATTCAGGACACTGACTCTGGAGCAAAAATGTCAAAATGCCAAAATACCTATGTTTAAATGACAGATCAGTTACAAACTAGCTGGGTTAATTTAGACAAGTTGCTGAAACTTTCTTTGCCTCGACATGTAAAATTGAGAGGCTAATAATACATACAAATCATATGATTACCAAAAGTCTTAAATGACTTAAAATGTAAATCACTTAGAAAAGTGCCTGATGCATATTAAGTGCTATGTGTTAGCTATTATTATTATTACTTTGGTCCTTCAGAAAATGAATGCTCATTTTTATTTATTTACTCCAAAGCAAGGATACTCACTGCGAGGCTTCAAGGTAATCTATCCACCCATTTGTAATTATATGTAAGATTCTGTATCTGCCTATATGTTTTTTAAACAGTTTTATTGAGAAATAAACTGTACCACTTAAATTTTCCAATTTTATATGTTTTGACATAAGAATATGCTCACAAAACCACAACCATCAAGATCATGTATCATTCCTAAAATCTTCCTTGCTACTGTTTATGATTCTTCAAGTGGTCACAAAGATTTTACCCAATAATTTTTTTCTAATTTTTTTTACATTTAGGTTTATGATCCATTTTGACTCACTTTTACAGATGGTGCAATATATAGTTCAATTTCATATTTGTGCATATGGATATTTCAGTTGGTCCAGGATCATTTTTTTGAAAGACTATCTTTGGATTTGCCCTCAAACCTTTGTCAAAAACAATTAACCATTTATGAGCAGCTCTATTTCTGAAATATCTATCCTGTTTCATTGATCTATTTCTTGGCTTTGACACTATACCATATTCTCTTGACTACTGTAGCTTTATCATAAGTCTTGAAATCAGGAGTTGTAAGTCCTTCAACTTTACTCGTCTTGTAAAAATCTGTTTTGGCTATTCCAGTTCCTTTGCATTCCATATGAATTTTAGAATCAGCTAATAAATTTCTACCAAAAACCTCACTGGGATTTTCATTTGTATCATATTGACCCTATAGATAAATCTGGGGAGAACTGATACCTTAATAATACTGTGCCTTCTAATCCATGAACACAGTATAGCATATGGTTTACTATAGTGTTCATCACTCATTTAATGTCTCTCAGCAATATTTCATCGCAATATTTTGTTTTCAGACTATAGGTCTTCCATATTTTTTGTTAGATATATCCCTAAGCATTTCATGTTTTTGCTACTATTGTAAATGATACTGTTTTTTTAATTTCAATTTGATTGTTAATTGATGGAACATAAAAATACAATTGATATTTGTATACTGACTTTGTATCCTTCAGTCTTGTTAAATTCCTTTATTAGGATCTTTCTTGGAGATTCCATAGCACTTTCATCACAGATGACCATAGAATGTGTTACTAAGATAAGTTTGCTCTTTAATTTTCAAGCAGCATGTCTTTAATTCCTTTTTCTTGCTTTATTGCACTCACTAAAACTTCCAGTGCAATGTTAAATAGAAATGGTGAAAATGGACATCCTCGCTTTGTTCCTTATTCAGTTAGAAAAGCATTCAGTGTTTTACCATTAAGTATGATGTTTGCTCTAGGTTATTTGTATATATCCTTTATTAAGTTGAGAAAGTTCCTCCTTTTTTCATAGGTTTCTGAGCTTTTATCAGGAAGGATGTTAGATTTTGGCTTTTTCTGCACCCACTAGGATATAGTTTTCCTTTCTATTTGACTATGGTGAATTACATTTTTTTTAATGTTAAACTAATTTTCCATTTCTAAACTTCACATGGTCATAATGTATCTATTTTATATTGTTAATTACTTGATAAAATTTTGTTAAGAATCTGTTTATCTATATTCATGAGGGATATTGGTCTGTAGTTTTCTTATAACGTCTTTGAGTAATGCTGAGTTGGGAAGTATTTCTTCCTTTTCAATTTTCTGGAAGATTTTGCATAAAATTTGTACTATTTCTTCCTAAACTATTTGGAAGAATTCACTCATAAAGCCATCCATCTAGATTTTTCTTTGTAAGGAGGTTTTAAATTAATGGTTCAAATTACTTAGCAGATGAGGAGCTATTCAGGTTCTGTATTTCTTTTTGAGTAAATGTGGATAGTTTACAACTTTCAAGGAATTTGTCCATTTTATCTAAATAGTTGAATTTAATGGCATAAAATTATTCATAACATTCCCTTTATATTCTAATATTAGCAGAATCTGTAGTGCTGTGTGTCTCATTTCTTATAATAATTTGTTTCTTTTCTCCTTTTTTCCTAATCTGTCTTGCCACAGTTTTTTTAGTTTCATTAATCTCAAAAAGCAGCTTTTTTCTCACTGATTTTTTCCTATTTTCAATTTCAATAATTTCTGCTCAGCTCCTTATCATTTTCTTTCTTCTGTTTATTTGGTGTTTAATTTGTCCTCTAGCTAGAGCATTTTGGTGGCAAATTTTGATTGGCACAAATTTTAGTATTTTTTCCTATTTCTATTCAGTTCAAAATAATCTCTAACTTCCATTTTTCATTTCTTCTTTGTCCCAAGAGTCGTATGTAAGTGTGTTAGTGTTTAGTTTCCATATATTTGAGGATGTTCCCAATGTATTTCTAACATTTATTTCTAAAGTAACTCCATCATAGTCAGAGAACAGAGTGAAATACACATACTTTTAAATTTGTTAAATTTGCTTGTTCTGTGGCTCAGAAGAGTCCATTTTTGGTAGATGCTCTGTGTACAGTTGAGAAGAATGAATATTCTCCTATTGTTGCATAGAATGTTTGAAATGTCAAGTAGGTCAAACTGTTTTAAGGTGTGATTCAATTTTTTTAATATTCTTACTGATTTTCTGTCTACCTGTACTATCAATTATTAAGAAAAGGTGTTGGAATCTCTGCTCCAAATTGTGTGTTCTCATCTTCTTGCAGTTGTATCAGTTTCTGACTTATGAATTTGTAAATTCTGTTATTAGAGCACATTTAGTAATGCTGTGTCCTCCTCTTGATTAATTAGCATCTTCATCATTAAGAAATATCCTTCTTTATACATTATAATATTATTTGCTGTGAATTCCAATTTGTTTAATATTAATATAGCTACCTCAACTCTCTTTTGATTGTTAGCTTAATATATATTTTTCTATCCTTTTCTTTTAACATAATTGCTTTTTATGCTTAAAATGGGTTTTTATAGGCAATATATAGTTCAGTCTTGCTTTTTATGTGCAGTCTGTTAATTATTGCCTTTTAATTGGAGTTTTAGTCCATTTATATTTAACAGAATTACTGATGCAGATGGTTCAATTTTCTATTACATCTGTTCTTTATTTCCATTTTTCCTCTTATTCTGCATTGTATGTGGTTTTAAAAATGATTTCATTTCCCTTCTTCTGTTGGCCTATTTATTATAGCTTCTTGTGGTTTAAGGAGTCATGGTATACATTTTCTTTTCTCGATCTTTAGTGATACTATACCACTATACTTAATATAAGAACCTTACAATATATAGTTCCATTTCCTGGCCTTAGTGATATTATTGTCATATGTTTCACTTCTACATGTGTTATGAATCCCATAATACATTGTTATTATCTTGCTTTAAACAACCTATTATTATTTAAAGATATCTCAATAGTATGAAAAAAACATTTCATATTAACCCACACAGTATTTCCGTGCTTTTCATTTCTTTGTGTGGATTCAGGTTTCTACTGATTTCATTTTCTTTTTACCTGAAAAGATTTCCCTTAACATCTGTGAAGTTCTGCTGCTGCTAGTTTTTTTAAGGTTTTGGTATCTGAAGACTTTATTTTTGTCTTCCTTTTTGAATGATATTTTCTCTGTGTATAGAATTCTGGGTTATTTTCTTCCAGTACTTTAAAGATGCTGTTCTAGTGTCTTCTGACTTGCATTATTTCTGAAAACAAAGTCTGCTATAACTCTTTCCTCTTATTCTTCTGCATAGAATGTAACTTTTTTCTCTCTAGATGCTTTGAAGATATTCTCTTATCACTGGTTTTAATCAATTTAAACAGGATGTCCCTTGGTGTAGTTTTTTTCATGTTTCTTGTGCTTAAGGTTTGTGGACATTCTGGATCTGCGGGTTTATAGTTAATCAATAGAAACAGATCCAGAAATGACAGAATATAGAATCAAAAGACAAGAACATTAAAAGTCATTTTACTTGCACTCCATAAGTTCAAGAAGCTACAAAATATGTTGAACTTATTAAGTAGAGACATTGAATATATCTATCTAAAATCAAACTTCTACAGATGAAAACTATGATAACTGAGGTGAAAAATACACTGGTAAGACATTGGATGGTATTAACAACCAATTAGATGTTGCAGAAGCAACAATTCATAAACCTGAAAACATAGCAATAGAAACTATCCAAAATGAAACAAGAGGGGAAAAAAGACAAAAACATAGCATTAGTGAGCTGTGAGATAACCTGAAGCAGCCTAATATATATGTAAATGGAATCCCTAAAAAAGGACAGAGGGACATGCAATTTTTGAAGAAATAATGGCCAAAATTTTCCAAATTTGAAGAAAGAGAATATACCACAGAGGACTTCATGTTATATTTTAGAACTTAGAAAAACTGACCCTATCAGAAAGAAGAAAAGTTAAAAGGCATCTTCTTGGTGGTCTCATGAAGGTGAAACATTCAAATAGAAACACAACACTCAAAGCCACTTTGTGAGAAAATGAACATTGAGAATTAATATAGATACAGTAACTCTAAACCAAATGCTGGAATGAAACAAAATTTATTAAGTGAAAGCATGTATTAATTCATTTAGCAAATGTCTATTAAACATCTACTATATGCAAGATGTCCCAGGCCCTGGAAATATAGCAGTGAAAGTCCCTGTGCACAAAAGGGGATAGCATAGGAGTGGAGACATAGGACATCAGCAAACAGACCACTTAGAGGCTTCTGATTCTCTGCAAAGGCAGCCTCCCTTGGTGAGGTACCTGTTTGCCCATTAAAGCAACTTGGACTATACCCAATCAACAGACATCAGAAGTAAGGAAGATGTCCAGCTTAATGAGGTACACTGTGCTCTTTGAATTGTTGGCATCAGTGCTATTCTCTACTCTTCTATCCCTTTCTCAAGTGATTTTCAACCTTGTTTAGCACAGAGGACCTTATTTGCTCCCTTCACCATTCCAAAGAAATCTACACACTCAGCAGCCAACTTAAAGAAAAGGGGAGACTTTTCTCTATCTGCAGATTTTATCTACCTCTCTGTAGCAGCTTGAGTCTCTAAAGAAGCAGCCAGGGTTTCAAAGCTAAAGCTTACCTTTACCACAGAAGGACAATAAAAATGTCTATAGCTCGTCTGAAGAGATCTAGTCCTGCATCCCTGAGCATACAGTTCCAAATACATCTCCAAAGAAACCCACTTTAGTCTCCTCCAAAGCAGTCTGAATGCTTCCAAAATGCTAGAGCTTCTCCAGGTGCATTGTTTTTTGTGTAAATTTTATTATGGCCATTACCATGCTTAGAGGTTCCAAACTATAGAATTAAAAATAACCTATTCTACCCCTTCAAACACTCAAAGAAAAAGAAAAAGAAAAGAAAAGAAGGGAAAGAAAGAAAAGAAAAGAAATAAGAGAAAAGAAAAGAAATGAAAAGACAAGACTCTAGAAGCTAAACACCTTCATAACAAACAGGTCATTTCAATAAAAAGACATCCAATTATATAGAATCTGATTGCTGGTAATAACTTGGAAGTCTCAAGAAACTGAACAACTTCAGCTTAAAACAATTATAGTGAACTACTGAGGATAAAATCACCCCCTAGACTCAACATAACTACAGATGAAAAAGAGAGAAGGCTTACTGATTCATTGTCCCTTCTGTTCCCAGTCTCCAACGCCAAATACATCAGATAGCAAAGATTAAGGCTTTGTTAAAATTAGAATTCATAGAAGCCTGTTTTTCAGTGGTAAGATTATTACATTTGATTTTTCAATTTTGAATCTTGAACTTTCAAAGACATAGAACTGATAATATAAATATACAAGAAAAACATTCCATTATATGTATGTACATATGTTTGTATCTCGTTTATGTAAGTCAAACATGAGAATTAGGCCTTCAACTAACAGACACTGACTTTGAGGTCATTTGGGGAATGCAATCTTTTTATCAATAAATTCCTTCTCTTAAAGCATATGAAGGTTCTCTGGACAAGGACGTATTCTATATTATAATAAAACATCTCTAGTTACATATATTTCCTTCAACTAGCAACAGCTTGAACTTACAGCAAATTTGGAAAATTCTTAAAAGGGGTTCCCACCATTACCTTGAGCAATGCATTAAAACTCTAAGAAGAAACTTGCTACTTTTCAGCAATGCAACTCTATCAGAAGGAGCTCTAAGCAAGAACAAGGGAGATTATTTTATATGTGGACAGTGTTAATTCATCTTATGTAAAGAAGAGTAAACAGCATACTTGATTGCCTTGTCTGCAGAGCATACACATTGCTCCATATGCTCTGAGAGTGGTAAGCCCCCTCCTAGCAAAATCTTCGTAGGGTATTGTATGATTAATGAATATTGTTGATGAAGGAATGATTGAATGAATTAATGGCTTAGTTTGGTAAGGTTAAGCAAAGTCTCCATATGATTTTTTAAAAAGAAATGAGACTAAAATGCATCTTATTAGCAGGCAAATGAATCTCTGTGTTACGATAAATGGAGTTTCTTTTAGTGGCTGGAGATAGTATCCTTTTAGTTAGCAAAACCACTTGTAAGATAAACACATTTTTCTAAGCCCTGAAAGAACTTCTTTTTCTGAGAAAAAACGAGAGTGCATTATGCTTTAAAAAAGAAATCATCACTCACAGATTCCTTTCCCATCTTCTTTTGTAGTCGCGTTTGCCATTGGACGGCTTGCATGACAATGGCTTCCCACCTTCTTTCAAGATTTACAATGATCAGCTGCATGGGCTGGTGGTCTGCGTTCAGATTGCAGGTCTCCCGGTCATCCAGAAGATGTTGGCATAATCGCAGGACAGAGGCCACTCCGCGACGTCGCTGCTTGATTTCACGACAGAGGGACTACAACAGAAAGAGGGATCAATTTATAAGTGTTTATAGGGCAGAGTTCCCTAAAACATGAAACACCCTCTTCCATCATAATTTCAAGTTGTGGTGATAACGCTCAGCTATGAACAGTAGGACAGGGGGACTTTGGAGTTGCCTTTAGATTGGGGATCTACAGATACTCAACTAAAGCCAATGGATTTTCGCTGCATCTCATTCCTTTTTTTTTTTTTAATACGGATTTCTACATCTAAAATGTTGGGTCCCACCTTGACATCTAGGTGATTAACTTAATGAAATAAATTATTAAGGTCATATAAATGCCAAACAGATTGAGATGCTTTTATTCAAGGTCATAGGAAACACAAAAGACAAAAAAGTCCTCCAAAATGAAACGAAGTTTTCCAAATTTACTCCTAGATTCTTTGGAGCCAAAAGTTCAGTTTTCTACTGGCTAGGAATATGTTAAATAAGATTGCAGAGAAAAAAAATTGATATATAACAGCTATTATTTGGGGAAAAAAAAAGGATAAGAAACATTTCTTTTCCGAAATTTGATTAACAAAACAATAATGTTCTGAAAGCAGAAATTGGGATACTGGATTATTACTGCATTATTTGTTAGTTGCTGTGTTTCTTTTAATAGACATTCACACTATTTAAGAAGAATATGCACACATCAAAATAACACTTTGCCCCAGAAGCATTTGCATTGCTGCAGTGACCCTAAGCTGAATGATTCAAACGAAATAGTGGGTACACATGTCTAAAAATATTATATCTTTTCCTTGCCTACGGATAGTGTGTAAGTGATATTCTAATTCAAAGCCTTCAGGAGAAATGATGATTATATACATAAACATCACTGAATTACTAATCTTCTACTGCCACAATTGGACTGTTCTAACAGTTAACAGATTGCTTATTAATCAACAAGGGTAAACAAGACAATGCAATTTCATTTAGTGCTAGAGTTTTAATGCCTAAAAGTATTTGTGCTTAAAATGTTAATCTAGATAAGGCTTCATTAGAAGAAGTCTTAAAATGATTAACTGCGGTTCACTGAAATGTGCGTGGAGTGGTGGTAGATCAGCAGGTGGACGCTTCATACAGATGTTCCACTTATTGATATAATACATGCTATAGCCATTTAAATGACCCTAACTTAGTAATAGCTGGAATTCTATTATTTCTGTAATAAGAGAACCCAATACCTTTAATATTTCTGCATTTTAAATAAGGCCAATGACAAATTCCCAACCTCTATTTATAGCAAAATATGACTAGGAATTTTATTATTCAATTTATACCAGGGCAGCATTTTTAGTTATGCTTCCTGAACTTACCCTTACTTATTTTCCTAGGGTTCATTACTATTTTCCTATATAACTTCTGACAGAACCACCAGGTCTGACAATTTTCTTTACTGGTGCTATTCATTTGTTCAATGCTGAATGAGAAGAAACCCCTAAACATCCAAAGATAAAACCTGACGGTCTACCAAAGCAACAGGCATTGTTTCCATCTCCTCCTCCAATCCTGCTGACTGCCCCTGCCCACAGGCACCCTCCCTCTCTATTACACTTACACACACACACACACACACACACACATCCTTCCTTCAATTTGCTCTCTTGCTCTAGGACAACTGTAGGGCAAGTCAAACCATCAAACCCACTTAATACCTGCCGACTTGTGGCTCAAAATCAAACACTTAGAAATAATAATATAACTAACAAATTGGTTCAAACGAGTTCTCTGAATATAAATATTGAAGATTTGAGGGAGTTTTTGTTTTGTTCTTGATTTGTTATAAATAAAGGACTAGCAAAATCAAAAGAGATGTTTACACGCCATTAAACAGGATATTACAAAAATTCCGTTTTAGGTTGACTAAAATAACAACTGTATTCCTCAGGCCAACAAAAATCCCCAGTGTGTCTTACCGAATGAAAACCTGCCATGGTTGGCACCAGAGACATGTCAGCATAGCCACAGTCATATAGCATAGGTCACATTTACAAAGTAGCCCAAGTAGGATTCAATCACCTCGCAGGTGTTTTCAGAGTTCTGAAACAGGACATGTGAGGTTGCTAGGGAAATTTTCATAAAGGTGATTGGCTATAAATTTTTATAAGTATCTAGAGTTTAGGTCCAGTATTTACGTATCCAGATGATTCCCACCCCACATCTTAACGACAGTCTACCCAGGTGGTTTTAAAACTGTGTAGGCTCTTTTTAAAAAACTGCTGACATGCAACATCTGATTTCTGTATCTTTTTCTGTAATTTAAAAAATTTTAAATATCCAAAGAAGTTAGTCTACATTCTAGATGAATAATTTACCCTATATGCACACTTTGGAAATACTACTACTTTAAAAAGGAGGGAAACATTGAGAATTTTACATGGCCAAGGTATTTTTCAGTATACATTTCCATATCTAAGAAAGATAATTGATAAAATAACATTCTTTTACATAAATAAGTTTCCATGGCAACCATTAAAATATACATAGTTATTTATAATCACAAACACATACTAAATAAAATCAGTGCATTTGCTGGCAATGTTTCTTAGAATTAGTAGTTCACATTATTTCCATGATAAACTATGCACAGGGAAATGTTAAATATAACTTCATAAGAACAAAATGATTATTATAACTATTTTTGGTTTACATTTTCAGAGAAAAGTACCTTTAAGCAGAAACCCAAGCTAAATAATCTAAGTAAGGCATAGAAATGAGAGAAACTCGTCACTGTTTCTCAGACCTCCTCAAATGTGTATTGCACTTTGTATCTGCTAGGCATTGTTTCAGGCATGGAGGCTTAAAAAAGGAGTTTGTGCAAGTTTGTATTGGAAGAGTTGTGAAATCTTCAGGGGAACAATGTGAGCCATTGGGTCCAAGTTGGGTGGATGTGGTTATAAGGACTGAAGGTCCAGTAGCAAGTAGCCTAGGACATGGGGAGTACCCAGCATATTGGAGAAAAGAGAGAGTAAAGCAGCTGAAAAAGTAAGTAAGGAACAGAAAAGTTTAGAAGGCTTTTCATTATTGCCAATTTCGAAGCATTTTCCTTGATACCCAATGAGATCATGTTGGTCCCTAAGCATAGTCATATTGCCTTCCCAGAAAAGTATAAAGACAGGAAGTGGGAAAGAAAATTTAAAAAGAAAGATAAACAGCTAATTATCAATATGTCTAAGAGAAAGATTCCAGATGCTTCTGTATTTAGTTATTATTTGATAATATTTAGGCATTTTTTTTTTCCCTACAAAGTTACTTCTGATAGTATGTAGGTCATTGTCTTAGTATCACTTCAGAATCTAATTGTTGGAATATAGTTTGGTGTGTTACTTTTTCTTCTAATTGAAGTATAGTCAGTTACAATATATCAATTTCTGCTGTGTAGCATAACGTTTCAGTCATACATATACATATGTTTATCTGTTTTCATATTCTTTTTCATTATACGTTACAAGATACTGAATACAGTTGCTTGCGTGATACAGAAGAAATTTTTATCTACTTTTATATATAGTAGTTAACATTTACAAATCTCAAACTCCCAATTTATCCCTTCCCACACCCTTTCCCCAGGTAATCATAAGATTGTTTAACTGTATTTGTGAGTCTGTTTCTGTTTTGTAGATGAGTTCATTAGCATCTTCTCTTTCTTTTTTCAGATTCCAAATATGAGTGATACCATATGGTATTTTTCTTTCTATCTTACTTCACTTAGAATGTCAATCTCTGGGTCCGTTCATGTTGCTGCAAATGGCATTATTTTATTATTTTTTATGGCTGAGTAGCATTCCATTGTATAAATATACCAAAGCTTCTTTATCCAATCATCTGTTGATAGACCTTTAGGTTGTTTCCATGTCTTGGTTATTGTATACAGTGTTGCTATGAACATTGGGGTGCATGTATCTTTTTGACTTAGAGTTCCCTCTGGATATATGTCCAGCAGTGGGATTGCTGGATCATTTTGAGTTTTTTGAAGAATCTCCATAGTGTTTTCCACAACGGCTGTACCAAACTACATTCCCACCAACAGCGTAGGAGAATTCCCTTTCCTCCTGCTGTGTTACTTGTAATTTTCTAATGACCTATTTTATTTACTTATTTTACATTTCTATTCAGTTTCCTCATGTTACTAAAAAAGCAGATTTGTTATAAAAGTTGAGAAGTGTAAAAAAGTAAAAATCAAAACTTCTAAGTTGTTTTTTCCTTTAAAACAATCAGCTCTCCAATGATCTAAACACATCTTTTTGGACATGCTACAAGAGAGTTGCCAACAGGCTGAAGGTTTTTGTTTTATATTTATAAACTGTCAATCTGATTTTTAATTCACCAATGATGATACAAAGGGGTGTATTTGGTTTATCTGGGTTTTTTTCTCCTCTCCTGATTTGCTCTATGAACTTCTTTGACTGTTTAAACCACTCAGATTATGGAACTGTGTTGTAACATTTTCCTGGTATTGGCTGCAGTTTAACACCACTGAAGGAAGACTTCCAAAATTGGTAATTCAGTCTTCATTATATATTAAATATATGTATATATGCACACATATTGCATAGAATGATTATACGTACTTATATACAGATTATATGTACTTATATGTCCTTGAACAATGGAGGGGGTAGGAGTGCCGACCCTCAGCACAATAAAAAATTTGATTATAATTTATACTTAGTCCACGGTTCCTCTGTATCTGCAGTTCTGCATCTGTGAATTCAACCAACCCACCCATCATATAGTATTGTAGTATTTACTGCTGAAAAAATTCTGAGTATAAGTGGACCCACACTCTTTAAACACATGTTGTTCAAGAGTCAAAGGTACATTAAACAATGCTGTCATCTACTATCATAAAAGGATATAATAAGCTTACAATTAAAGAACTACAATTAGACCATAAGCCAAAGTGCACAATAAGTAAAATGTAAGAACTAAATAGAGAAAAGAGACACAAGGAGGAAAATGAAATGAAATGAAAAAAACAAAACAAAAAACCTAAAAACCAAGTATCTGTTTAAAGCAGAGAGAGAAAAAAAAATCTAGCTGAGAAACTCCAAAGCAATCTGTCTCCATATCTCTTACATAATTTTATCCAGCAGGTAATGTAACATCACTAGGTAGGCCAATATGAACAAAGTGGTCGGGCTTCAGGTAATCTGCCAAATAAAAAATCACTTATGAAGCAATTACATTTATGATGGATCTTCTAGCTGAAGCAATTGTTTAACAATATCTACGGAATACGCCTTCTGTGTGGCAAGCACAATAAAGAAGTTTCAATCTACATATATATGTGATATGTACCTGCCTTCAATATACTTGGAGTGAGGAAATATAGAGAGAAAAAGGAGAAAACTGAAAAGACAGGTGAGTTCTTCTAGTTTATAGAGGATCATGTAAAACTAGATAGCCCCATGTCCTTCTTGCAAGAGTTTCCTATACTTTTTCATGTGTTTTTCTTCTTTTTTTCATTTTCTGTATTTTATCATTTTAATTTCATGAAGTGGGCAATTTTCTTCTCTTAGTCTGCTACATGGAACCAAATTTTCAATAGCAAAGGTTCTCAGCAAAGGTTCTCCAGGCCCAGCAGCTTCAGCATTACCTGGGAACTTGTTAGAAACACAGATTCTCTGGTGCCACCCCATATCTTCTGAATCAGCAACTCTGGGGTGAGCCCCAATGAGTCATGGTTTAACCAGCCCTACAGGTGATTACAATGCATGCTAAAGTTTGAGAACACTGGTCTACAGAAAACAGAAGAACTTAAGTTTTTCAGACAAGAGAATTAACCTAGTTGAATAGTTTTCTTAGAAGTATAAAATGGAAGTTATAAGTTCTGATTCTGGACTCACACTTGTAACCAAGAGCCTAAGGATCATAACCATGGTGATCAGTTATTTTTAAAATTCTTAAATGGCAAAAAAAAAAATCAATCAATGAGTAGATCTTTTCAAAACCAGTGATAATTTTATATTATTAGTTTTGCTTGATAATCTCCAGAATTTTAATGTAATTATTAAGAATGCTGATATGTCAGGTTTTTTGAATACCATATTTAGGGATTTTACTCTTTTTGGTTATTTTTATTAGGTAAGTCATTTAATAATTAATAACTCTAACATATTTGGTATTATACTAAATTAAATAGAAGCTTTGCTCTCAGAAAGCTTATATAGTAAAACAAAACCATGATGACTGTAAGGTACAAGGCATCAGATGCAGGTAATGTTAACGTCTGAAGCCACGGTCTGATAAGAATGTACAGCAGGTGGGGAAAATGAGATGCTATACTGGCACCTCTATGATTCTTCAGAAGACACTTTTGACTGGTTGGTTCGGAATCATTATTTTGGGGGCAAAGTTGGCAAAGGTCATGTGAATGATAAATCATGTAGCAATAAACACTTATTGGGTATCAGTTATGTGCCAAATACCATACTTTACATCATAGGATTGGCATTGCTGGATAAGAGGCATATAAGATGTGATACCTGTTCTTAAGAGCTTGTAATCTGGCTGTAAAAAGAAAACTTCAGCTACTCAAAATTAGAGAAATCAATGAAAGGTAAAGACAAAGTAAAAACAACCCAAACATATACCAATGGATTACCTGATTTAAAAAATGTAGCATATCCATACAATGGAATATTATTTGGTAGTAAAAAAGAATGAAGTATTGATAAATACCACAACATGGATGAAAATATTATGCTAAGTGAACTAAGCCAAACACAAAAGGCCCTTGGTTGTATGAATCCATGTATATGAAATGGCCAGAATAGGCAAATGCATAGAAAGAGAAAGTATGTCAGTGGTGTTCAGGGGCTGCAGTCAGGGTGAATAGGGAGTGACCACTAATGGGTAGGGGGTTTCTCTTCAGGGTGGTAAAGGCATTCGGAAATTAGATTTTATGGCACATGAGTTATATCTCAATGAAACTGTAATTAAAAAGAAATCTCTTCATAAGATCAGGTATATACTGTCAACCGCACAACTGATGACATAATCAGATAATGTACCATTCCTTTAGTGTGTGGCTTGACAACAAACCCTGTGCTATTACTAAAGCCATCCAGTCATCACGGTTCTGCAACCAGGAGTTGACGCAGTTTAATACACTTACAAATGCAAACAGAGCCTTTATTTATTTTTCAAAGTAATGGCTATAAAATTTCCTGGGATAGAGTTATAACTGCAAAGCTATAAATCTCAGTCAAGACAGAAAACATTCTGCAATGTCATAAAAATAATGCAGTCCCTTTTAAAAGTGCTGTCCTAACTTAGAAACGTCATAAAACATAAACAAAAATACTCATAGAAGAGCATGGATCTGGAAAAGAAGTTGAAGAAAATGAGGAAGTTGAAGAATGTTAAGTCTGATTATTGCAGTTTCATATATAATCATATACAGCTTAAAAAATTTCAATCTATTGTGTTGTTACTATCTGTACAAGAATGAGAGATCTGACAATTCAGATACACTTCATATACTTTACCAAGGATGATTCTGAGTTGACTATGTATCTGAACTAATACTAAATAAAAATAATGTTATGCTGTCTTCAAATATTTAATCAAGATTTACTTGAATGCAAAATAATAACCAACAATCACTGAGTCTTATTAATTGCTAGAGCACTATTCTTAGCAGTATTTTCTTAGTTATTTTCACAATCTTCTATACTAATGACAAATGTTTTTTGAATGTTTCTGTGTGCTACGCAGTTTTTTGGTATTTTATATGTATTGACTCATTAACCCTCATAACAGCACACTGAGATACATATTACTGTCATATACCTACTTTACAAACGAGAAAATGGAGACAGAGAAGTTAAGTAACTGACCAGCAATAACACAGTTAATAAGCAGCAAAGGATTTTAACCCATGCAACCTGAATCCAGAGTCAATTCATGAAAACACTATGCTACACCGCCTTTCATAAGAAAGCTGAAGAAGCTTGTAAAATTCGACATTTTCAGACTATCTCTGCCCTTGACTTCTAACCAAAAGTGGCCACAGCCACAAAGTTACTGTTGATAAAAAGAGCCAACAACTTCTTCTGTAAACCGGTCAGGGGTCTATCTTATACTCATTCCGAGATCTGCAAATACAATAAGAATTAGTAAAATCTATGCAGGGTGGTTATGATAGCAGAGGTGGAAAAAATACTAATTCATTCATTGAACAAATATTTATTAAACACCTATTATAAAGGGCACTGTTTTCAGTGTTTGAGATACATCAGTGAACAAAACAGATGAAACGTTCTGCCCTTAAGGACCTCACATTCTAGCAGACAGTGGGAGATAATCTCTTTTTTTTAAAAAAAGATGTAAATTATGTAAATAATAAAGAAAAAATTTGACAAAAGTAAGAAGCATTCATTAGACAAATGATTATCATAGTTTCCAGCATGGGGTCAGCAGATATGTTGGTCCTGACAGCTCCATTCTTGAGCCAATTACGTGCTTAACTTAACTATATATGGTGTATAAATACTGCAAGTAAGAATTTCCAACTTGGAATTGTGAAGGAGTATTTCTTCAAAACATCAAAAAAATTAAAACACCTCAGGTGAGGTATGAATGATGACCTGCATATTTTAAAGAAAACATGAACAAAAGACAACTTTGTATTTTAACTGATTTCAAACTTAAAAGACTACATCAGCCAATATAGGAACTCAGCTCAGTTGCAAACTCTGGGACTTAATCTATACTGAAGCTAAATATTCTATAAGCATGCAGTGAAGTGCAAAAAATAGCAATTGAAAAATGACATGATTAAATGGCACAACATGCAATCATTTGCTCTCTATTATATCAATGCATCTTCTTCATTTCTGAGAGTCAGGCAGAAATATTGTTTTTTAAATGCCTCTATTAAATTGGTCACCAATAATAAAATAGATGAGAGTCCTAATAAGCTCATTTACATACCATACATCACACACTACAAAACTATTCTCTCCAAACAGTTTTGCTCATAGATTTGTCTCCTGGTTGTCATGAGTCTTTGCTACATTAGCAGATTTTAGAAGCATAACACTGCCTTCAGGACCATTTGTAGAAAAAAAATTTATAAAACTTTTCTAGTTAACCCTTGGCAGGATCCTTATTGCTAATTATGGAAAAGGTATTGATATAATATCTTGGCTGTCACATTTTATTATGGTGACGGTAGAAGCAGAATCTAGGTCTGACATTTTGGAAATACCATCTAATTGCAAGTCAGAAACAGAGAATGACAGTTTTAAGTAGATTATAACTTCTTTCAAAATAACAAACTGGTTTATTTAATGTAAAAGCTAGATTTTAAAAATAGCATTAAAGCCCCCTGAATTGATTCACCAAGCACTTCTCTACTGGCTCCTAGAAGAGGGTCTGGGATGTGTGCCAAAATAGTTTTTAAACTGTACATGACAATATGACTCTAGATTCGAACACTAAATGATTTTTTAACCATTTAAAATAAAAATATTTTCAGTGAATGCATTCATTTTAAATAAAAATCATCTCCCTTTTGTTCAGGCAGCAGATAAATGCGGTTCAAAGATCAATCACCTTGACCTCTATGGCCTAAATAGCCTGACTTTTGACCTAGAAAAACATCTTACTTTTTCTTGCAATCTAGTATCCTCACCAATCAAGGTGAATCATTAAGGGCCACCAGGACTAGTAATACTATAAACTCTTGGACACCCTTTGATGAATGGTGTCATCAAGGGAAAAATGAATCATTCTTTTAACACAAACACTTATATTCATGTTTAACTGATTGTACCTTCATCTGTTTAAAAACACGAATTATATTTGGAAAGACGTATTTCTATTCCTCTTAGCTACTTTTTAGCTGTGGACCAAAATACTATAACTATTCTAAAAATGAAGACTCTCCCACTGTTATTCCATGAAAGCTACCATTATCCCTGTGTGGCATTCCTTAATTTCTTTGTGACTTCCCCTACACTAGGTTAAGTACTTTTAAATATGTTTGTTTTTAAGAATCAAGCTCAGTGGTCATGTGCTTGGTTCATATTCCCATGTAATTAGTAATATGTTATATACTTCCTTTTCTAAATTAAAAACACTATTAAAATTCCAGACATATAGAACAATATGAAGATTAAGTTACTCTAAAGAAAACTGTAATAGCTTACAGATTGCTTGTATCATTACTAAAATGCTGGTATCTGTTACAGAGTCTCCCTGGAATAAAGAATGTGCTTTTGGCAATAATCTCTTAAAAACATGTCCATTATTGTTAAGATGCTAAACTAGTCTGCAATTATGGAAAGGTAACTTTTAGCAGTAAGTGGGAAATAGTGCTGGATATAAATGCAACTTAGCCATTATGCTACAAAATACCTTTTCTTAAAAATCCCACAATCACTCTTTTCATAAGCAGATAAGGCATTAATTGTCATTTATTTTTACCTTATTATATTCTGAAATCTGTTTGCAATAACTACTGTGCTTTTTAATCTCTTACTGATCCCATGGGAATCATTTCAAAGTAATTCTGGAGAATGGATGAAGGTGATTTTCTTCTCTGGATTATCTGTTGATCTCAACTACCTGAACTCATCTGTGCCTTTAAGAAGTCTTGTTTTCACTGGCCAGATTGAAGGAATATCCATGAAAGTCTTGAGGAAACGAAAGGAAGAATTCTATATGACAAAGTACAGAACCATAAACCCATTAGGCTAACTCAGTAAAAGAAGAATCATCATAAAGACCCCACCTAAGGAATGAAATAGCTTTAGGAAGGAGCAGGAGAATACAGGAGTGAGGAAGATGCAACAGGAATTCCCAGGGATAATGTGGAACCACAGAAAAGAGGACAGATTATTGGACTAATTAGTCTCATGAATCAGCCAACTCTGCTGCATGGTATTTTTCTAACTCTCTCATCCATACACAGTTGGCTATTCTTCACCCGTCTCCTCTGTCAAACCTTATTTTTTCAGACTTATCTCTGGCTAACTTACTCTTTATTTCCTATGAAGCCACTCCTGGAACTCTTCACAAAGCTTAGTGTGTTATTTGAAGCATAACAGCTAGGAATTGGTATTTTAGGGAAGTATTACTGTTAGTCAAGAATCGTACAGATGGGAAGTAAATGAATTCAAGAACTCCAGGGACACAACAAGAATGCAGGAAGAAAGATAAGCTATGGGGAATAACACCACTAAAAAGGAGGAAAATGATACCCGGGACAAAAAGTCAACATAAGAAAGCCCCTTCTGTTTTTTTCATTTACTCCTCCCTGACCTGGAAGAGGCTAAGGTATAGACAGCTCTACAGACTTCTTACTTCTGATTTTATTTTCATAGCACCTAAAATAAATCGGACATTTTCCTGTGCGTTTGGACCATTGGGAATTTGCTTCTCTACTCCTTCCTTTGCTTTTGTGGCGGGAGCCCAGGGCAACTGGGCTCCTTTGCACCAGTTTTCAGCATTCCCAGATGTGCAGTAATACTAACCACACTCTCAGGGTCGTTTAGAAGTTTAACTAATAGATAACAGCAAAACATTCTTCAACTATTACATTAGGTGGTAGAGAGACACTGACTAAATATTAGCCCACTGGTAAATTGCTATAATGATTACTTAGCTGAAAGCAATATTCCACAACTTTGTGCAAAGGAAATGCAGTAAGAACCTCATTCTTTAAACACTCCCATAGCTCAAACAAAACAGAGGTCCAGGAGAAATTTTTGAGAGCAGTTTCTTGAACAAAGCTAATTTTCCTTTTAGAGGAGTATGTTTTCTTTTCTTCTGAGAAAAGATACCACATCTCTTTCCTGCCTGCTCCCCTAAACAAGGTTAAATACATTGCGAGAGTAGTCCTCTCATTATCTCCTCATCTGGCAGCAAGGCCGAATGTAAGTAATCTAAGCATAAAGGTGTTTTAGCTGAACATTTAAGAAGCAACTTGGATTGAGGGGAAAAAAAACCCCCACAACTTAGAGCTGTCTCCTAGTTTGACAATAAGCAGTTATGTGATCTTGAGTAAATAATGTAACTTTTTAAAACATTTTTATTGATTTATAATCATTTTACAATGTTGTATCAAATTCCAGTGTAGAGCACAATTTTTCAGTTATACATGAACATATATATATTCATTGTCACATTTTTTTCTCCATGAGCTACCATAAGATCTTGTATATATTTCCCTGTGCTATACAGTATAATCTTGTTTATCTATTCTACAGTTTTGAAATCCCAGTCTATCCCTTTCCACCCCTTGCCCCCTTGGCAACCACAAGTTTGTATTCTATGTCTATGAGTCTATTTCTGTTTTGTATTTATGCTTTGTTTGTGTTTTTTTTTTTTTTAGATTCCACATATGAGTGATTTCATATGGTATTTTTCTTTCTCTTCCTGGCTTACTTCACTTAGAATGACATTCTCCAGGAGCATCCATGTTGCTTCAAGTGGTGTTATGTTGTCGGTTTTTATGGCTGAGTAGTATCCCATTGTATAAATATACCACATCTTCTTTATCCAGTCATCCAATTATGTAACTTTTATGTGCCCTCAATACTCCTTCTCTAATGATTCTTTAGCCTTTACCATCTTCTGGCATCAGATTACTGCATAATCCTATTCTGTTATGAGACACGAAAAATATCATATGGTGACCTGAGATGGTCTTTTAAAAAATAATAACAAAATAACTCAGAATATTTCTCAGATCAGTTGCAAGATGACTCTCATCTTCTCTGATGAACTTCTAGGAGTGATGGAATTTTAGTTTCACTTTGTTGTATTTTTATTCATTTTCCTTTTCACTGGCCTGAACTGTGGGCAACTGCTTTAATTGGACAAATGTGTTGTTGTAATGATTTGCATGAATCAACCTCGCTTGGTCTCATATTCTACTCATGTCTTGGTCATGTTCTAACAGCTTCAAGGTCTAACTCCAAATATCTTCATAGTGAGAAACACACGCCTAAGCAAAGCACACAAGACTGAAAATTTAACTTCCATTGTTGCTGTTGTAAAGCTTTGAAGTCTGTTGCACCAGTGTTTTATGGAGAGTTAGAGGGGCATGGTTGAATGGATATCCATTGGCTCCCTTGCTGGTGGTCTTGGCTGACAAATAAAAGAGTTAATTGGTCTTGAAATATCCTTCCAATTCCTAAAAGTCATTTCTCCTGTCACGACTGAGGGGCAATAAAGAAGGACATTTTTAGAAAATGAAGAGCGCATAAGGGGAAAGAGGAACCCAGGTTATCACCTACCCTGTGCTTCTACACTGCGCCTGTCTGTCTGGTTTTACACATATCTTCATGACACAAAACTGAAAAAGAAAGAAAAGTATCCTTGGGGAAGAAAATATTTTTTAAATGTACAGGGTATAAGTTAGGATTTAATCAACAGTTTAGAGCACCAGTAAAATTAAGAGAGATAACTTAGGCCCTTTTTTTTACTAGACAGGAGTAATGATTTATGCCTCCATCCTGTCTTAGAGAGGTTTTGGGAGGATTAATGAGCTAACGTTTGTAAAGCTCTTTAAGCTCCTCATATGGGGGTACAACATAAACACAAGGTGAAAAATGATAGCAAACTCTGTACTGAGTCGAACTCCTGAGACTAAAGCTCTGGAAATGAGATGATGCAGGTCAAGATGGACTCCAATGCCAAAAGAGCCTTGGGTTGTTGTCACACATATTTCAAATACTGTTTAAAATAGTACTTCATAGTATTAGTAAGCACTTCTACATTTCCTAATCACAATGGCCCTTGCCCTTTTGATGATCATTTTTAGTTTTTATTCATCAAATGAGAGAATGCTTATTATCTCTATTTTATAGAGGAAAAATTAAGATGTGAAAATTGCAAAGGCATCAGTGATGACTCACATGAAATCACTGGTTTGGTAGTATTGGATTATGGCCTGGATTAGGATTCAGGAGACTGGGCTGCCATCTGACTCTGGTTGTGTGGTCCTGGGTGAGTCATTTAATTTATCAGAGACTTGGTTTTCTCTTCTTTGGAGTAAGGAGGTTGAGCTAGTCAAATGATCTCAGGTACCATCTTGTGATGAAATTCTACAACCTGCTAAGTACTTCTTGAGTATTTAGCAACTGTAAGGCATTGACTATGTTGCTGTGAAGGTCATACAAAAAAAAAACAAAACAAATCTTCAGGACAGTTCCTACTCTTAACACTTTGATATTCTTAAAATAATAATGAAATACCTTACTCACCTATTAGAATGGCCAAAATTTGGAACACACATCACCAAATGCTGGCAAAGATATGGAGAAATAAGAATTCTCATTTATTGCTGGTAGGAGTGCAAAGTGGTATCGGAACTTTGGGAGACAGTTTGGGAGTTTCTTACAAAACTAAACATACTCTTTCCATATGATCCAGCATCATACTCCTGGGAATTTACCCAAAGGAGCTGACAAGTTATGTTCACAGAAGAACCTGCATATATGGATGTTTACAGCAGCTTTATTCATAATTGCCAAAACTTGGAAGCAACCAAGATGTCCTACAGTACATGAATGAGTTAATAAACTATGGTACATCCAGACAATGCTAAAAAAGAAATGGGGTTTCAAGCCATGAAAAGACATGGAGGAATCTTAAATGCATATTCCTAAGTGATAGAAGCCAATCTGAAAGGGCTACATACTATGATTCCAACCACATGACATTCTGGAAAATGCAGAACTATGGAGAGTAAAAAGACCAGTGGTAGCCAGAAGCTGAGGCGGTAGGTGGGGGATGAAGAATGAATAGGCGGAGCACAGAGAATTTTTAGGGCAGTGAAAATACTCGGTATGATGTTGAACACATGTCATTATGTCCAACATAATGGAACATAAACTATGGACTTTGGGATTATGATGTGTCAATGTAGGCTCATCTATTGTAATAAATGCACTGCTCTGGTGGGGATGTTGATAATAGGGGAGGAATGCATGTTTGGGGGCAGGGAGAATATGGGAAATCTGTGTCTTTCACCCAATTTTGCTGTGAACCTAAAACTGCTCTAAAAATCTTAATTTAACAAAGTTTACACTCCAGTTTGTCGACAAGATACTTCAAATTAGACCTACATACACTTGAATAACTTTTAAATAAGCACACAAAACAACACCAAAACGTCTTCAATCACTTACATTCAGGCCGCCACATACACATTTGCTGTTCTATCCCCACTCCCTCTCCTTCAATTCAGATCTCAATTTAGCGTCACTCACTAGAGAACTTCCTTGCCTCTCCCCACGAGAACCTACCTGCCTCTCCTGAGGAATGTCCATGTCCTTCCCAAGCTCACTGTGTTAACTTCTATCAAAGCACATGCCATACTTAATTCTACTCACCTGTTGACTTGTTTATATCCCCCTTTAGAACAGCATTCCCTGGAGGAGGACAGTGGGTGGTGATTCACCACAATGTCTCCAATGCCCATTACAGGGCTTGACATAACTGTTTGCTTAAGAGAAAATTGTTGAACAAATCAAACATATCTCTACTCATGCTCCCCAAATAATCTTCTCTTTTTAGGTACCAGAACCCCTCAATTCTTACACATATTCTATTACTTTCAATGCCTTTCATTGAAGAGTCTCTTCCTTATTTAAAGGGAACTGTGGGCTAATGCAGAGGTAATAGCATTCTAGGGAGAGAGGGGTTCTTGTCAGGAATGAAGCCTGAGGAGGCCTGAGGAGGCCTCCTCCCTCTTCCTCACCCTTACCAGCAAAGCAGTTCCCCAATCCTGTCATCTCTGACCCTAAAGTCTCTCTTAAATCCAGCTTCCTCCCTTCTGCTATAACTGCAATGAGTATTTCAAGTTTCCAAGATGTATCTCCCAAGTTACAGAATAAGCTACCTTTTCATGGGGCTTTCTTCGTCTACGCTGACGGACACAGCTCTGAAAGATCACTCTACTGTATTTCCCTGTGGATGCCCGGCCCTTGGTGAATGAGAAAAGTGTAGGCTCTTTGGCTTGCTTTCAGCCTCATCTGACGTTAGATACAGGTACCCCCAATGCTTCAGTATCAATAAACAATTTGCTATCCCATGTATATGGTCTATACTTGCTAATCCCTGAATTTTAATAAAATTAAAATAAATCTAAATTTTCATTTCCTTTTTGTATGAGTCTGAAATGTTTGTACAGGGAGCCACTTATAGAATTTCTCGGAGCATTGGAAAATGAAAACTCCCTCCTTAAGAATAAGCAGACATAGAAAAACCAACATACACACTAACAGACACTATAGCTCAAAGTGGGCCCAATTTGAGGACTCAAAGTAATAAACTAATAGACTCCTTTTGAAATAGAACTAATGCAAAAAAAATCTTAGAAAACTTTAATACATTTCTCAAAATATGCACAAAGATACTGCATCCATGGTGCTGAGGTAGGCACTGTTGAACGTGGAACAAATTAAGATCAGCAAATATTGTGCAAAGATGAAAACCTTCAGCTGAAATAAAAATGGCAATGAAGACAACAAACTACAAAATTAGGTATTGCAGAAACAGAAAACAACCTCGAGAATTCTACCAGAAGTCCCTAGATAAAGAAGTGAAAATAAGAATAGATTTCTGAGTTCAGGGGACTCAATATACACTGAATAGGACTTTTAAAAGGAAGGAACTAAACATAGAAAGAACTTGTGATAATCAAATAGTAAGTAAAACTTTTCTGATCTAAAGCAGGATTTAAGTTTTCAAAATCAATTAGGACTCACCAAATTCTCTGCAAAAGAAACAAAGAGACCAACAGCCAGTCACATACATAGTAACTCTGTTTTTCACATATAAATGTGTATTTTTTCACATACAAGTGAAAAACAGAGTTACTACATGGCAACAAAAATCAGACTTTTTTATAACTACACATGCCAAAAGAACTGTTAGCAGTTTTGATGGCAAAAAATTATACTCCCCACAACAAAATTTTATATTCAGCCAAACTATTGTTTATATGTGAGATCAAGAACAAAAATTTTTCAGACATGCAAGGGTTTGTAGAAAATACTAGAAATGTACTTTTACTATAAAAATTATTAGAAGACAGTCCATTGGCAATGCTAAGGATAATTTTTTAAAATGGAAAACCATGGTATAAAAAAACTGATGTTGAACAATAAAATAAGTATCATAAAGAATTAATTCTCAATTATTTTTTGAATTCTTATAAAATAAATGCAATTGTCAAAAGAAATTATTAAAAGTATGAGAAAGAATGTAATTATATTAATAAAACAATAATATTAGATAATAATTAAATCCAAGATTATATCAACAAAAATGGAGAATAGAAAATGTAGGAAAAAAGCAAGTTAATCTGTCATTTTAAAAGTAGCATCAATAAGAGGTTGATTCATTCTTGATACTGTAAATAAAGGAAATATTTTTTAATAACCTTCCAATTCACTAGAGTAAAAATGAACAAAACAATATGACTTGTAGCAAAATATTTAAACAAGACCACAGTGCAAGCTTCATGTAGTGTAAGTGCCTGCCACACAGTAGGTGTCCAATAAATATTTATTGTGTGACTGAATGTGATGAGATGAAAGATCAGCAATCTTAATCAAGAACATAAATGTGAATGAGCTTAATGTTCTTATTAAAAGATACAGACTTTAAGATTTGATCAGAATTCAACTGATAAGAAATTCACCTAAAATAAAATGCTAAAAATAACAAAAGGATAGGCAAGGATATATTAAGCCTTTAGATATATCATGAAGGACTTCAAGACACATTAAGAGGTAAGAAAGGACTAAGGTTAGGACTCTGTAGGGTCTCTGATTAGTTCTGTTAGACTCAGAACCTCCATATCTTCAACCTGGTTTTTAATTTCAACCAAGAGTTTTCTGTCTTCCACTTCTTACAGACCTGTACATTTGCTTGTCAGCACTGCACTGGTGACTTACAGGCATATTTATTTCTACTTTTAAATCAACCAAGTCCTGATGAAACAAACAAAAAATATATACATTCATGTTACCTGTGCCACCATCCTGACTGAAATTCATAACTAGGAAGACCTTTTCTTTTCCATTTACTCAGCATCTCTATTCAAATTATAATGATATTACAATGTTAGAAAGAAAATGGGTATGAAGAGAAAGTTGGTTAGTGTGGTACCAAAGGAAATAAATTGCAACTTTGGTTCAAAAAAATGCCTTTGACTTTTTGAAGCATTATTTCAATGAAGTAAACATGAATCTTGGTATATAAAGTTGGTTATATATCAGAAATTTTGTGTTAAACCAAAAGTATTGTTTACAGGAATTAAATGGCATCTAAAATTGAATAAATTTACTGAGGGAAAAAGATGGATATTGCAGAATCACAGAATGCTAGTGTTAAAGGGAATTCTTTCAATCCAAAAACCTAAATTTACAAATAAAGACTATCAAGCAAAGAGAAGAGATATTAATTACTGAGATTACACAGCTGAAATCTTAGATCATGATATTCCCAACTAACAGAACCTAGTGAGAGTACTCAATAAATACCATCAATTGGTAAATTATCAAAGAATGATACGGCAGAATTACAGGAAAATGAAAGACAATTTAAAATGAACATTAAAAAAAGAAATTTTATTTGTTTCCTTAAATGAAGGTCTAATTGTGTGTGTGTGTGTGCGCGTGCGTGCACGCACACGTGCACACCTGTATAGAGCAACAATCTGTGAGAAATAAGATGTAGATAAAAAGGATTGTTTATTAAAAAGGGTCAGGAAGACAGAAAGTGGGGAAGAAAATGTCCTCCAAATAACTGCTTTATCATCTTGCTCAAAAGCTGAAAAGTAGCCTACTGTGGAAACCTATCTTCAATAATCTAGGACCTGGTTTTCCACAGTCCAGAAGAGCTCTCTTGTGCACAAGTCAAAGGGCAAACTTAGGACATCTACGACTATCTCCTTTTTTTTCTGGTCTTGAGGAGGAAAACAATTCTCTTGTGGTCTCACCTTGATGGTAATAAGTCAATGATCCAACTAATAGATAATTCAGTTCCTAAAGATCATACAACCAATTCTGAAGTAATTGAAACCCATGGAATCTTCTTTGTTTACTATTTATCTATTTACTTTATCTATTTGCCCTATTATATTAAAAATAAATGTTTTTTTAAAAGGACAAGTTTATGCTATAGTAATTATAAGGTTGACAGTTGAAATATATTGAGTTCTTACTAGGTAGGCTCTATTGTAAGCAGTTTTCATATATATCATCTTACTTAATACTCAGAGCCACTCTGTGAGGTAAGTGTTATTGTCATGCCTGTTTTTAAGATGAGAAACTTGGCTTTAAGAAAAATTATGGATTAGAAATAGGTAGAGCCAGGCGGGGAGAGTATAGCCCAGTGGTAGAGCACATGCTTAGCATGTACAAGGCCCTGGGTTCAGTCCCTAGTACCTCCATTAAAAAACAAACAAACAAACCTACCTAATTACCCCCTACCCCTCCTCTCACAAAAAAAAAGAAATAGGTAGAGCCAGGATAAACTCAAGCATCTTGAACCCACATGCATAAGCCTCTACACTATGGTGGATCTGTTTTATCTAAGTGGAGGGCATAGAGCCACCTTTTCAATTCTGTTCTCCCAGCTTCTTCCTAATTTGAGTTTATTACAATTAAAATGACTTTTAAGTAATGTTAAGAAATCAAGCAGGAATAAAAATATTTATCACTGGTTTCACAGCCTAAATACAGTTCTGTCTAGTTTTCTAGGCAGCAATGAATGAAGGATGGGTGACATCTTTCCCTCATCTTTCTAGATTAGCATCAAAGCCTTTAACTGGTTAATCAAATTAATCAAAGCCATGAATCTGTTGACCTGATAGCACTAATACAAACAACCCTATGAAGTCAGAATATGGCTATCTCTTTGCATCTTCAATTCAGGGGCACAATGCCCCACTTTAGGAATCATTCAGCATCTTCTTCTAGAAAAAGTTGTACTCAGAAAGAATTAGGCCTTTGTTCTTTCATTTTCTTGTACGTTCAAAAGCTACACTGGGACTGCCTATAAAAATTTCCTGTTGGTCTTCCCACTACCCCGAGATAGTAGTGTGAATAACATTTATTTAAATCTATCTTTGAATTTCAAGCTTCACCCAGAAAAATTTTTTTTTAAGAAGGCAGTTCTGGATTGTATCCAATTACTTAAAATTACTTCCAAAGAAGTGTTAGGTGATGAATTTTTTTTTCATATGTGGTGGGGAAAATATCTGATAAAAGCTAATTTCACCACTCTCTTTTGATGAACACACATGGTTAACATAATAGCTTTTAAAAAAATGTATTTAAGACACATATAAAGGATTAAATCTTGTCTGAGGGCTGTTGATTTTGAAAGCATTTTACATGCTTTTGTTAGAGCCAGATTGAATTACTGTAATTCTTTGTTTGCAGTTTTGCCAACAGCATCATTACAAAGTTTGTAATGGCTCCAGGACACAGCAGCAGAGATGATCCTGGACCTGTAGGAACCATGGCCTCCTTTCTCATATCTCAAAACTTCCAACATACTGTCTCCTGTCTTTCAACCTTATCTCCTAAAAAATGTAGGTTTTGAAGGACACAGGAAGTATGATTATTTATGGTGCCATCTGAGATTGATTATAGTGGACATGGGAAATTCCCTCTAAATATCTTGGCTAGATTGGTCCTATTTTTATTCCTGGAAATTACACAGTGAGATTTGGGGAAATATTTCTTATGGCATGTGAACCATGCTTAGCTCTTATTTATCTCTTTATTTCATAAAAGTACATTAGAGATATTCTTTTTTCAGAGTCATTACTAAGTAATGCTGCACATTCACAGTTAATTTGAACTTCTGTTCCTACTCTAAAATTTTTAATTTCCAAGATTCAAAAGATTGACTCGCTGACTTCCTTTGTTGGAGGGGTGGTCATTAAGAAGACGAGACCACTGGCTTGACCTTCAAGCTGGACCCAGCCAACTGGAGGCTCCTCATCCCCTTTCCTGTCATTAGAATTTGCATTCTGCTTGCTTTCCTTGCTCTTAGAAGCTGCCCCCAGGACACAACCTTGAGATAATAGTGAAGTGATGAGACAGTCTGGACTGTGTACATGACTGAGCCTAGTTCAGGCCTGTGTATAAACCTTTTAAATTCTGGTGGGTGTGGATATCTACTTGTCTTGTGGCTGCCCACGACAAGACTCCTAAATTTCCTTTGCTATTAAGACTGACACCTACCAATCTCTAGTGGTCTGCTTCTTTCTTTGGTCTCTCCCTGCGCACTGCCTATGGGGGTTGGTTTCAGATTACACCTGGGAAGCTCCTGAGGAGGTTATGCTCCAACATTCTCTACTCTCTGTCCAAGTAATCAGAAATGGGATAAGGAACAATAGACTAAGCTACCAGTTAATGCATTTTTCTCTTTCCAGAAATAGATCTTTGACCCAGGGACTATCAATTCTACAAAATAGTGGAAGATTCTGGAATAGACTTTCTAGATTTGACTACTGGCTTTATCACTTACCTTAATGTATGTATGTATGATGTATAACTTTGATATATGACCTTGAGTAACTAACTTCAATTTTTCCTGCCTCAGTTTCCTTATCCATAAATAGGGGATAATTAAACCATCTGCCTCCAGATGGTAATGAGGATTAAATAAGTGAATGCAAGTAAAAAACACTTAGAAATTGTAATGCACATCTTATGAGTACTTGATAAGTACTAGTTGTCAATGTTACAGTTATTAAAAGAACAATTTGTTCCTCCAACTGCAATTTTAACATGGCCTTCTTTCCTTAAAGGAGATGTAGACAGTACGCATTCCCATGTTTATGATAATTTTTGTAATCTAGAGCAGGGTCAGGAAACTAAGGTCCGTGGGCCAAATCTTGCCTACTGGCTGCTTTTGTGAACAGTTTTGTAAATTAGTTTTATTGAACACACTATATTTATTCATTTACATATTGTCTGTGGCTGCTTTTACGCTACAGCAGCAGAGTTGAATAATTGTGAGAGACTATGTTACCTGGCCTATTACAGAAAATGTTTGCCAACCTTTAATTTAGAATAAAATAAGGTTCCAATGTTTATTTAAGGGTCAGCAAATGATAGAAGGGGAAAATACTGAAATTTGAATCCAAAGACCATGGCTTTTGCCCTGTCTCTGCTGCTGGTTGCTGTGTGGATTCAAACAAGTCATAGTAATTTTCCATATCTCAAACTCTTCATTTATAAAAACAAATGACATACATAAGAAGGTGATCACAATTTCCAACTTACATAGTGTAAGGTTTAAGTTAATAACATGCATAAAAGTGCTTGGTCAAATTTTAATTAAGCATATGAGGGACACCGGTCATTGAGGAGGTTACCAAATCTATCATACTCATTGTTCTCAGTGACTGAGCCTCTCGGCTGGTCTAAATTTGCCCTTCTCAGACTGGTTCTGGGCCCAGTCCAGTGCTACAGCTTCTTTTAGCCGGTAACGGATAATTTCTCCCCAATTTGAGTCTTTAGAATAATGAATTTGGTTATGTGAAATAAAGAACAAATGATTAAGTAATTATTTTCTTTTCTCTCTGAAGGGTCATCGTTGAATAGTAACACTTTCCAGCCAATGGCATTGGAGCTGCACACGCATAGCTCTAAGGGGCCTTTGCCAGCTGGCCTCATTAATCTCTGATGTGCCCTCCACATTCTGTTATCACGGTGTGTTCACTCCTTGACAATTTTACATTTCTGTCCCAGGGCTCTTAGATTCACACCTTTCTGTCTCTCCCATCCTGGGCTTTGACTTTCTTAGGTAGAATTTTGGTATGTGTCTAATCTCACATTTATCACACTTACTGCCTTAAAGAAAAAGAATATATTCCACCATTGCTTTTTCTTTTTTTCTGAAGACTTAAGATCCTGATCGTCTCTCTAATCCCAGACCAAGCTCTGAGGAGGAAACAGTTGTGTCTACAAAGCAATGGATTTTCCTTTTTATATGCAGCACCCTCCCTCCTAGATCTCCTGGGTGGTGCTCTGTGGCTTATCTATCATTACTCTGGGTGTCATAGAAAGACATTCATTCTGTTCAAAGCCTGAGATTTTAAAGGAGAATCATAAAGTTAAACCCTGTGGATAAAGCCTGTCTTCTGTGTGACCAATGACAGCAGAAAACATTTGGGAACCCATGAGAAGAGGTGGAACATGACAAAGAGTTTCTTACACATAAAGGTTCTTTAATAACTCTCTTATCTGAGCAGTTTTATCACTTAGAAGGCAGAGGGTATCAGGTTTTTGGATTTGTGATAAGTAAAAAAGTTTTGATTCTGCATGTGCCTATTACCAATTATGATTTTGACAAGTTATTAACATTATATGACAATATTACTATAAAGACAAAAATCTGGTTTCTTCCAATGAATGCGGTATTATACAAAACACTTAACTAATCATACACTAAGAGCTAAAGAGTTAATAGCTCAGAAATATTCAAAATTCTGACTAGGGAGGACATTTATTCCAGCAGACATACATAAAGCTTTCTTTTTAAAAAAAGTGCTGTCACGCTAGATCCACTTAGCGTATCTGATCAAACCCCTAATGTTCAAAACTTTACAAGGGAAGAGTTTCAGGTCATAAAGAAAAATCATCAGAGCTCCATAATATCAAAAAGTTTGAAAAGTTTCAATTTAAAAAGTGACAGATGGCAAAGAAATGTACAAAAATGTAAAACAAAAACACAAATATTTTCATCTCCCCAGATCTTTAATCACTCACTACAGCCATTTGTTATTCTGGCCAAATTGCTGAAGATTGTGACTGATAAACCCATTACAAAGAAATAATGACATAATTCTGTCCTGCTCTTCCCTTTGAGTCACCTGGAATGGAAGGGAATTCAGTGAATATCAGTAAATATCAATTTTGCATAGTAGCTCAGAGAATGGGCTTTAGAGTCAGACAGCTCTGGATTTAAAACCTAACTCTACTGCCTATTATGCATGGCCTTGGACACACCAAACTTAACCTCCAAGTGCCTGTTTCCATATTTGCAAAATTGGGATCCTAATATCAACCTTGTAAGTTGCTATTACATTAAATGAGATATGGATATATTCACAATGGACTATTACACAAGTGTCAAAATAAGTGAATTACAGCCACATTCAATGACATAAATAAATCTTGGCAGTATAATGTTAAATGAAAAGAAGTCCTAAAAGATAACATACAGCATGACTACCTCTAATAAATTTTAAAAAACAGATAAAATAAAAAAATTCCTTCCTGCCAGAGGAAAGCAAGGGAATAAAGAACATGGGGTTCAGGATCATGATTACCTTAGGTAAGGATAGCAGGGGATGGAAGAGGGCTGGGGACACCTTTGTTGAGGTATATTTTACATTACCATCAAGGTCCTACTGATTGTTTGGGGTCAGAAAGTCTCTATTTTATTATTTTTAAAATGGTTAAATAAATAAGAGTGGGATATAAAAGTAGTTAGTTTAATAAACAGTGACACTGAAAACAAAAAATGCTCTAAGGAAAAAATATCTTTGAAGAAAAGAAATAAAATAGCAAAAAGCATGTGATAATCTCTGGTACTTTTGAAATAAAAATTCTGTATTTTCAGGCAGTAAGATGCACATGGTCAACAATGAATTAGGTATAGCGATTGTTCTATCAGTGGCTAGGAAGTGTGAGTCAGCAAATGACTAGAACTCCTAGGAATTAGCTAATGATTTGGAAGCCTAGAGAATTCTCGGTCTTTCTCTCTCACTGTGTGTGAAATGATATTGATAGAACTGTACAAACGTCAAGCATAAAGCTCAAGTTTTTTGGTGGCATCAGCAAAAGTAATGCAGAACTGCTCATGCTTCCATTTATAGTAATAGTGAATGTGTAAAAAAAACCATGCTTTTAATTATCTATGTATGAGAGATACTAATAGGTAAGTAGATATATAAATAATTGCAACAACAAGCTCCCTGCTATTGTTTCTAAGCATTATGTAACATCTTTGGGCTTAAGAGATTTCTATCCTTTATGAATGCATTATTACATAAAGTAGAAATAATGATTTACATATGTGAGCTCATAACCATGCAAGATAAATATTACCAGCATTCCATTTTATAGATGAAGAAGTTGAGGCATGAGGGACCAGACAAGAAATATGATGGTCACACAACTGACTGGGGCCATTAACCAGTTCACTAAAGCTGTAACATAGATATTATGGAGAAAAAATACATTTCACAATATCCAGCCTACTGACGACCAGGATGCTTTACAAGGTACATGTTAAGTTCAAAAAACACGGAGGGAAATAGCTGAAGACTCCATCTCCCAGCAATGGGGGTTAGGGTGAAACAAGCAGAGGTCAAATAACAAATCATCTGGATGTCAGATTTTACACAGTAAAACCCATTTGTGTTGGCAAGAGACTTTTTAACTTCCAGTTTGGTCTTGTCAATTCAATGGCAGACAAGGAGTTCAGCCAGAACAATACGTAGCTGTGTAATTCCGACAGTTTATTGGGAAGTATTGTGGTCTTACCTTGGAGGGTGCCTCCTCCTGGGCTCTCCAGGTGAGCAAGGTGAGCCTGCCTGTCTGACCGAGGGAGGGTGAACTACATGAGACTAAATTCACTGATAGGTTGCCGGAAGACTGCAGGGCTGAGGTGTAAGCTGAGTAAAATATGGCCCTACAGTGCTTGGAGAAGAAACAGTTGCTGGGTCCCAAGAAGTTCTTTCCTTCTTGGTTTTCCCTTTTCTCCTCTTTCAGACTTTTGTGCCAGATGGTTTCTTGCCACCAAATTCAGGTTCTACAACCCCAAAGCCTCAGGCTGACACCAGCTGGAGCCCAAGTAATCACTGCATTGACGGGAGGGTTCAAGCAGCATAGGCTAGTGTGGCCAGTAAGAGCAAACATCTGAATTTTAAGCTGCTTTTGAATAGATATTGTGTAAATCAGGGAATAAATAAGGGGAAACGCTGCTTCTTCGTGGACATACAGTAAATACGCACGTGGCTGTGTTGCTAACACTGGCATTTTTCTCCAGTGGAAAATGCGTGTCATGTAGGAACCTCTTCGACTTTCGTTCATCCCTCCAGAAATAGTTGATTCTTTCATATGTAAAAATTATGTTTCCTTTCATGAGCATTAATGGTCTTGAATTAAATGATGTGCTTTTATATCAATTTACGGAAGTATTTTTAGCCATATTATTTATAGAACATTTAGGTCTGCCTTTCAAAGTCCTCAGTAATCTTTAGCCTTTGCTCGTCTGCTTTTAATTTAGCAAAGCCCTCCTTCAACAGGCATTGCACAAAGCACCCAAGCAGCAGAGACTTCCCCTACACAACGTGTATTTGATATGCTTAACGCTCGTCATTATACACACACAGACGCTGGCGCGTAAGAAATGTGGAGGGTGTCTATAAATTCAAGGAAACATTTAAGTGCACAGTGATACACAGATACACGGGTATAATCCTTTATGTACTTGATAAATATTTCATCCCAACCATAAAGAAAGCTTTTTATCAACTTTGATTGTTTTTTTATTACCTTAAAGTATTGCAGTTGTTTCTCAGCATTCATTGTTCCTTCCTTTTCTTGTCTCAGACAGGAATTGAAGATGAAAAGCTCTGTATCTCTCAGCCACCCTTTCAGTTCTTTGATCCTGACCTCCAGCTGCCCCACCAGGCTTCCGCTTTCAGGAGAGAGCAGGTCACGTGGGCCCGACCCACTGGGCCCTGCCATTGTGTCCTGGAGCTTCTCTCCTAGGGTTTTCTAATGCAGCAGATTAAAAACAAAAAACAAAAACACCACCAACAAAAAACAAAAGACAAAAACGAAGATTAGCTGAGGTACCAAAAACAGATCACAGTTTGGCTGCTAATAAGAGCCACCTGGACTGTGGCACCTGCTACCTCACGACTGACCTTCAGTTCAGTTTAGCTCATTGTTCCACTTAGGATTCGAGTCTTGAGCCATACGTGTTGTTCTGACTACCACTACAGGCTTCAGAAGACCTCATTCACTTATAATTTCCTCTAACAGTAAGGAGATTTGACCCAAAAGTTCACCATGGTCACTGATAAAAATTCATTGAAATTCTCATGACAGAAGTTTACAGTAAAAAAAAAAATCTCTGCATAAAATTTTCAGGAGATAGAAGTATGAGTTTAATCAATATACTAAAGAGGCCAAGAGTAGACCGTGTATGGAGAATTATATTCCTCTTTTTTGTTTTGTTTTATTTTCTGAAGTATAATTCCCCAAACCTTACAACTGAGGGTTGGTAAGAAGGGGTAGCCTCCTTGGTGCTGATTTTTTACCTGATTTTGAAATTGTTCAACCCTTAATTCTTCCCACGTTGCATTTGTAGGTGCTAGACTTTCTAAAATATGTGCTAAAATAAGTCTCAGACCTCTATGCTAGAAACCTACTTAGATTAATCACTATGGCATGAAGGTACAGTCAGGGAAGGCTTTTTTCTTCTTTTTGGTGGAAAACATTCTTTTTGGAGAAACAGGAGGAGTTACTCTATAATGATGAATTTAACCTACAAAAATGAGCTTTAAAACACTAATAAAATTAAGTCAACAAACAGTCATCTGCTGTGTAGTGTTCTATAAATAGTGTCTTTAGGAGATCGTAACAGAAAAATAGCCTTTCTTGGCAACACACCCTTGTATTTTCATGGTGCAAATATTGATAATTTGAAGACCCTCAGTGGGATCCAGATTTAGCTATTGTTTTTATGCTGTAACAAAAGTAGCAGCAGGAGGTGAAATCAATGCCCTTGGAGGGTAGGGTCACAAAAAAGAATTTATTGCCACTTTTTTGTTCTGGAACAGTTTGCAATCATAAATTCTTCATAAACAGAATACTTCAGAGAATGGTCCGTCTTCATAAATATACGACAGAGGACATCAATTTCATTTAATTCACAATTTGTGTCAGCACAGCAGATGCCAATGCCTGCCTTGATAGGGTTGTTTAATATGCAATTGAGACAGAGTAATATGCAGCACAGGGGACAAAATTTCACAGATTAAACTGTACGCACCACTGACATTTCATTCTAATGTATTTCCATTCCACACTGTTCACCTTAGATGAAAGTAATATTAAAAACCATATCCCTCTATTTTACTATTGTTAGAAGTTAAAATCCTTGTCTTTAAATTTTTTTCATGTCAATTAAAATGTAATCATGCCAATTAAAGCAGTATGCCTGGTGGTGGCCAAGTGTGGCCCAGGTTTTGTTAAAATCTTCCCTTCACCATTCTCTCTCCAGAAATCATCACAAAACTGCATATTGTATTCAAATGATATTTTTGTTAAAATGGCAACCACTTTTAAGGGATCTGGCTCCTAAAGGATAGCTAAATATTCTGTTTCTTTTTTTATCACTGATTTACAAGTTTTGTTTAGGAAGGAATATACATGATATACTTTGAACAATTTTCAAAAAAGAGTAGTGCTAATTATTTATCAAATTAGAAAATAGACAGATTAAACAGTATAGACAGACTATCGCTTTACCTATCACGCACATAAAGTTGCTGCTTTCATCTCTTTAGTAAACAGTCTTTTAAAATGTCAGACACTAAGCATGGTTCTCCTGTATGAGATCAGTGAATTCTGTAGAATTTAGTAGGTTCTGATTTCAATCACCGTATTATAAAAGGAAAGCCATTAATTACTATGGAAAAGTAATGTAACAATAGGTCAGAGTAAAAACTTTTAACATTTTAAGTTACTTTGCTCAACTGCAGAGTGTAGTGAATTTAGATGAGAAAGCAAGGATTTAAACTTGCAGTTGTTTAATCACCTAGATTAAGCATGGTGTAAACTGAACACTGGCAGTTCTCCAAGTCATCAAGGTACATGGAGAGCTTTTTATTCAAAATATTCTTTGAGTATTATTTCTTTAAAAGTTAAAAAAAGAAAGGCAGGAATGGGAAAGCATGCAAAATCATGTTCCGTCACTGACACCACCCATACTTAGCTGTTATCATTAATCATTTAAGTAATTGACAAATTTAGCTTACCCTTGATTTGAAGTGAAGGCAATTCAGGAGAGAAGTTGATGAAAAAACACAGTTTAACTTCTCTCTCTCAGCTGTCTTCCAACAAAAGGACAGTACCGTCTTCTGCACAGTGCCATCCTGGTCTCTGGGTAACAGAATCTCTATATTGCCTTTTTGCCAGATTCTTGCATCTCAGTCTTTGGCTGAGACCCAGCCCATCATTGCGTGAAATGAATTACATGAAACTTTTTTTTTTTTTGGCTTTTGTTAAAAGTGAGCTGGAAATTGAGGCACTAAACAGAGGCCGATTTAATTCTGCAATTCAGATTTGGGTCAAATTTGCATCTTTGTTTTGGTGGCTTTAGTGTGACTTGAAAGCTGTAGTGACAACTCCACTTTTCATCTGAGGGTACAGTAAATAGTTAAACAGTGGATGTCTCCAACATGTACCTTCAGAATAAATTCTATTAATGTTCATTCAAGCACGACAGTCGGTGTATATCAGATACACTGCATTATAGTTGACTTGGTGCACACCCATAATACATGGCATATTTTACTTACTTTTTTATGTATTAAAGAACCAAAATTATGAAAATCTGAGAGGATACAAGCTCAGAGTGAAAAAAAAAATCAACAGCAGAGGAAAAGCAGTGTTCCCCCCCCCAATAGCATGAATAGCTTGTTTGAAATGTAGGTAGTGAATTGAAAGAGAGAGATATTTGTGCCTCAAATTAGAAATCAGACAGATAGGGTACTTCACTACACAAAAAATGTACACATAACCTACAAACAGTAATAAAAATGCAAATACCCCAAGCAGTTCCCATTTTTCATTAATTGAATCCACTTTTTCAAGGAGATCATTTGGTAGTAAAACGCCACCTTTCTTCAAAGCTTCAACCTTACTAAGCAGCTCCGTCTTTTTCAGGTCCCTGATGGACATTTCCACGCTGTATCTCTAAAACAGGAAGAGAAAAAAGATCATTAGGGAAAGAGGTGTTCTCAGAAAATCTATGAGCAGAGTTAGTAAGGCTCAAGGGTGTTAAAAGTTTTTGTTTCCTATAAAATTTATGGGGAGGCTAAACTAAGAACCTTGAGTAGTTGAGGAAAATTGCTGAAAACAGTTTAAAAAATATATATTTATATATATTACATAAACACAAACATCCAAGGTATTCCATTTGGTTGACTAAGATGTATGTCTTTTTAAACTTAAGTTTGCACACACATTTGATTTTTATTTCAAAATATTCCAAACAGGAAAATACCTGCTCTAGGGGGATTTAATATTGCAATTAGTTTTGGTCAACAATTGACTCCGGAGTACTGCCCATCACTCATCTCTGTCCCCTCAAAGGACCAGTCTCAGAGTGATACAAATAAGACAATCCCCAAAAATTGTGTAACTTCCTCCTTATCCTGTAAGCCCCCTGAATTCTCAGTTAACATTTTTTTTCTTTTACTAAAAATTCTGTGTCGGCTTGGAGAGGTACATATCAGGTACATATAAGAGGAAAAAGAAAGCCAGTGCTTTGAGAATGGTTACAAATCTATGCTTCCTTATTGACTACTGTCAAATGTTCCCAAACATCACAATCAATTTATAGAACCTTCCCTCAATATACACTGTACTCTAACAAACTGACCAAGTGAGTCTCTACTAAAAGATGTTTTGCTAGCAATAATGTAAATGTATTTAATACGACAGTTACTATGGTGATTCTCTTCAAATAACTCTATTTGGATAACTTCATAGTTAGAAAGTCCTATCTTACAGACAGCTATGGATGTGGATGTATCTTTTGAATGTGCACATAAAAACACCTCTGAGTAGAAAAACTAGATTCTGGTTAAAGTATTAAACATGTTTTACAGTTTTAGCACATTTCTAAGTATATAATGGCAATCCATAAACTTCTTTCTTCAAGGCATAAAAGCTAGGTCACTGAGATACATGGTCGTATTGCACCATTGTCCTAACTGAGCTAAGATGAGCACCTTATCAGATCTAATAAGAAAAGCTTTTGTCTGGACAAAGTAGGAAATCAGCAGGTTCAAAACATGCCCAAACACTTGGGTGGTTTCATTCGCCTTGATAGCATGATATTATATAAGATCCCAAACTGAAATACAATTGGAAGCAGCTTAAAGGAAAAGGTGTGAAATCCCTGTTTTGGTTAATAGGTCCTCAGCATTTTCATGCATATGTTTGCATACTTTTCATTTCCTATTTTAATCTTTCATTTACACTAAACATGCACATCATTTGTATTATGTAAACTTCTCCAAATGTTAGTCATTTGTGGATCACAGAACAAAATGTTTTAAATGAGGTGATTTAAAACATTTCATAGTATTAATGAATGTTGATCAGGGTGTCAGAGTATCCAAAATTACATGAATATGCATAATGAAAAAAATCAAGGGTTGCTTTGGAGCGCTTTCAGAATTTGGCCTGTGATATATGGGAATTTGGATTGCATTTTCTAATGGCAGGCAATTACCAGGACCACATTACTCCAACGCTTATAAGACACACTGTCCACTCATGTTTTCCAGACTCAACACTCAACAAACATTCTAGAAACCTCAATGGTGTTTTATTTATCAGAGTGTTGACTGGAGGAGAGGGCAGTCTGCTTTATGTAATCAGATTCCCATCTAAAGATGATGTTGCTGACAAATATTTACATAATTAATTTGAGAAGGCTTCTTTGACATCATATTGGGGGAACTAGCGTTTCAGGCAAGCAGGAGAATCCTATTCAGATCTTTTGCTTATGTCACGTGCATTAATCGATGGGAGTCCTCCAGCTGTGCCACCCAGGAGTGGCCTCAACCAGTTATCACTCTCACTTGCAACGAGCTCATCCCCTATCTTTACCCCAACTTTGAATGGCAACTACACAGATGAGTCAAGAAAGGCAACAGTTTAGATATGTCTCATAAAAATGACTGTCTTGTGAAAATAAAAATATAAAAAGGAATTTAATTTTAGCTATAATAAAATAATTTTCTCTGTGAAGTCTAGTACCAGTAGTCACTGAAACCACTATTGTGAAGGTTATTACATTAAGAAAACGTGTTTTTATGTATGCTCTCTGCCTGCGTCACCATGTAACCCCCTGGATCAACAGCTTGATGAAAGATGTGACTGATGGACAATGATTTCAAACTGTAAAAGCTAAGACAATCCAGTTAGTTGTTGGATGTATTGGTATGTGCATGAAAGGTACTGGAATGTCATGTAATTAAAGATTGAAATTTAAGATGAAAATATTTATTTTAATTTTGAAGCACTCTGAGGGTTGAATCTGATATAATATAGGGCCTCAAGCTGTATATGTAATCATGCCAGGAGGGTTATGGGTTTTTGTTGATGCTAGTATCTTTTCGCTCTTCTCTCTCCAACATTTTCAGAAACGTTAGAGACAATCAACTCTTATTGGTTCTCGGTCATCCTATCGGGTAAGGCTACTTTAGCCTGTGGTGAGAAAATAATTTAATCTTCATATTTATTCCAGCCACAGCAGTAAGTGAGCAGAGGCTGGCCCATTGTGTCCTGTAGTCTAGGGATGTTATGATATAGACTACTCTTCAATAGCCAAAAATGAGATTAACAAAGTTAAAGTCAGATGGCTTTTCTTGAGTGCTAAGGTAAATAAGCATCTGGTATTTAATTTCCCCACAGCACCTGCTGTGGGCCTCTCTGTCTAGTCAAAAATAAAATATACTCTATTGAAAGGGCATATTTACATTATTAAGTGTATTTGCTTGGCCAATTCAATTTTGACTAATGAAGCCTCCTAATAGATCTGTGAATGATCTAAATTAAAGACACAGGCCACTCCTATTCTAAATGCCACTCTTGTGCGTATATAGAGATATACAAACAAAACTTAACAAACAGAGTTAAAAATAACCACAAACACTAGCTCATTTTAAAAACTAAGAATTAAAGAAGTTTTTAGAAAATTTTCATTCAATGCCTACTTTTTAAAACCGTAAATGCTAAAATTGAATTATAAAATGAAGCCAGCAAAAACAGGGTTTCTGAAATAAATATAATTAGAAATGCATGAAGACTTGATTGAGATAACTTTTTTGACAGTTATGCTAAAGGCTTTTTTTCCCCTCCTAAAACCTTTTTTTTTTTTTTGTTAAAAATCACACCGAAAATTCTGCCCAAATGGGGACTGGAACAATGCCTTGAAACAGTGTTAATTGTCACCATGGAAACCAGAAGAATAAGCCATTTTGAAACTGGTATAGAAGGCACACATTGAGCAACTCAAGCATTTTTCTGCCTCCCTCAATGTTAAAGAACAAGATGCCTTGTCACTGTGAGGTCAGAGAAAGAAAGCATCATGAAAGGGTTGTCGATGCTCACTGTCTAGTAAATAAAAAAATAAAAAATAAACTGCATACAGCTAATGCTGTAAGACTACCCAGTGAATCTTTTTGAAATAGAAAGATCATCAAAAGATGGCCAGGATTGGGGGATGGATTCCACCTAAGCAAAACTTCAGGGCTATATTATGTGAACCTTGCCCCCAAAGCTCCCTGGGAATTCTGCTGTTGTAATAAAACTTCAGAAGAGGAAAGAAAAAAGGCAGCATGATGGAATTCAAAATAATGCTCTAAAAGCACAGAGAGATTAAGACATCCATTGTAAGACTTTTGTATGGTGCTTCTGTTGGTTATGCTGAAAAGAGACCAGACATTGCTGAGCGGAGAGGGAAGTTTTGGCTACGAGAAATACAAGAATTAAACCAAAGAATTTTCTTGATTATTAGAATAGGGCTGTCAGATTCTGTCTTTAGGGTTTGAGTATTTACATCTTATACCGTATTTTAACTGGGCTTCATGTGACTTTATATTAGGAAGAACTAAAACAAGGAAAATGACCTGGTTATTAGAATAACAGTGTGAATATCTTTCCCAGTGTTAAGTAATACAGCAAACACCTGTATGTCCAACGTAATCCCCTTTCCCATAAACACACAATAGATAGACAGACAAACAGAGAAAATAGAATGTATTATCTGTCAACAAAAAAACATACGCTAGGAACATTCCAAAACATCAAACCACTGGCAAAATTATGTGTGAAAATATGCATTTTTGCACAAAAAAAGCAGAGATGTGTCTGCCTATGACTCCCGTATTGTGTTTTCAGGCTAGTGTTTGCCCTCCTCATGTGAGACTTCATGGTGGCCCCTCAGCAAGTCCATGCCTAATGCCATTCAGTGGTGAACAAAGAGTCTTTTTATAGGGAAGTCCAGGGTCCACAGCTCAGCTGTACATGCCGAGTGCAGGAATCTGCTAGAGGCCAGTGTCCCCTTTGCAGCAGCTCTTGTGCTGCCCCCTTTTTCAGAAACACCAGTGTCCAGCATCTCACAATACATGCGATGTTTCACATGGAGCCAGTATCACCAACACTTCAGTTAGATGGTCAAGACTGAAGAAGAGGGTTCAAGCCCAAGACAAATAATAGTCTTTATTTCTTGCAAACTCCTTGTATTTTACCACTAGCAATTTATGGTGAATAATTGCACAGAGAAATTATAAAGACTCCTACAATTGTCCTTGTAAATTAATAATAGGCTTTCTTGATTGGGATAAATCTGCTGCTGAGCCTTTGGAAAAATTAAAAAGTGCAATGTCATTTAAAATTGCCAGAACTCGCACAGCAAATTACATCTGAGGTTAAGAATTGAGTTTTCCCCCCTCTTCTAGCTTATTCCATTTGCATGATCTGGAAATCACATTACATTGGCCATGTATTGTTAATTGGACATAGATTGCATTATCTTTAATATAAATCAAACTACAAATATGAAAATGAATTGCAAATTCCCTAATAGAAGATCATAAAACAATCTTTTTTAAAGTATCTCCCATTAATAATTTAATTCCAATTATATCACTCAGAAAACTTAAGTAGGAAACCTGGCAACTTATTTCTCCAATCATTTCTTTTACATAACAAATATCTAAGCCTTTTAAAATAAATACCCAGAGCAAAATTCACTGTCACAGAAGAAAATAAAAATAACAGTAACTGAAAACTTTTTAATGCCGATTTCATGTAAAATACAGCATAGGAACACCAAACCTGCCCTGCCTGTCTCGCCCCTTCCCTACCCAGGTCAAGGGTGAGAAAAAGTCCCCTAAAGACCAGATTTACTAAGTTTAAGAACTATTGTAATCATACTTTCTGAAATTATAAAATTGATTATTATTTTTCTATTTATTTCTTAAAAGGTTCTCTAGCCCCTTAAATTTTTCTATACATTTGATATCTTTCCGAAGCCTTTGCATGCCCTTTAATGAGTTTATATTAAATATTTAATACTGTTTAGGGCATATCCACTACTACCAAAAACAGTTATATTCCCAGCAGTCCCACTGTTTCAGGCAGAGGACTTGATTGATCCTCCTAGCCTGAATTGAGTAGAATGAAAAGAAGCAGTTGGAAAATAGCTGCAATCATTTAATGCAGATGACCTCTGACAGCCTCGCAGCTCTTCTATCTGAACAGAAATTTGCATGGGGTCTCTGTGCAGAGGAACAATGTAACCTAAATGGTAGACAATCTTTATTCTAATGAAGTGGGTGTCAAGGTCAATGTAAAACTGCAATGATAAATGGTGCACCACTAGGCAAGAGAAGTTGCATAGGCATTGTAGTGCTTTCACATTAATTGAAGACTGAAATGCACTGCGTGAAAAGCACAAGCCTCTCTTTTCACCATAATGTGTTAATGCGCCAATGCCGAAATGATTTCTTCAAGATGTTTGCCTGTTGACATGTATCTTATTGTAAAAATAACACAGATATGGCACAAAAATGGACATTTTTAGAATTTAGCTTTTCCCCTGAATATAATTACAAAAATCTAAACAAAATATCCTCAAACAACATTCTGACACCTAATGTAATTCCTTTGATCCCCCTTCCTTTTCTTTTTCTATTTAGACCTGTCCTTAATTAGTTTCAACCAGCAACCTTTTATAGAACCCTTCCTTGGGTACTTTCATACTGAGTGAACTGTAAAAAAGGACCGAGGAGAGGAGAATCATTCACTTTCCCCCTTCCTTCTAAGTTTTCTGCTTAGTCTGCAGTTAAGATCTTCAGGTGTTGTTTGTCCTGAATGAAAAATAATGAAAAGCCCACGGTTTGCAAAAGAAAATAACCGTGTTTTAGTGTGAAAACTAGAAAACTATAATCTGGTTGCTTGACATTGCCAAAATGGCTAGACAGCAATAATTACACCGTTTCTTCAGTTGATCCAGCAATTTTGTGGCAGTCAATATTTTTCTTTATATGAAAATAAGGACAGTAAGCTGCTTTTTAAAAATCCTGATCTACTTAAGCCTGTAAAGGGGACATTGTTTGCTAATACACTCATTAGCAACCAAGCATTTTAAGTTCATCAATTAAACAGGAAATAGAGTTGCACCATTAGTCACAATTTGCTAAAACACTGATAAGAGCATACTACTAACCATTTGAGAAACATTTCTAGGCTCAATCTATAATATGTTATAAATTGGATGTATTTTTATGGTTGACACTTTTTCTGATTCCAGTAGACTCTGTAGTACAGCCACCTTTCATAAGAGTAAGCTTCCCATTACAAATAGATTTTCATAATGGAATTACAGTTATACTAGTCAGAGATGGCCTGTAGGTCTTTCGGTCTGCAGTATTGGTGAGTAGAAGGCTATTGGTATGATTTACTATAAAATTAAATATTATCACTGGTTTGCAACTGTGATGTAAAAACAGTCTCAAATAGAAATCAACATTCTTGAAATGGTAAGTCAGAGAAAAAAATCTCAACATGAAGGAGGATAGTGAAAAAGAAAAAAAAGTTACTGATGAAACTGTTTAAAAAACTGTACAGCTTCATCTGTGTGTGATTTGTCAGGTCTGAAGCTTTGACGTGCCCAAGGGGCAGACCCCAGCGGGGAGTAGGCTGCCGAGCTAAATAGCTGTGAAAGAAGTCTTAATGTAGGATGGAATTCAAACTAACCTTGACATGACCTCGGGAAAAATATGCAAAAAGTAAAATGAATGCACTCTGCAAGATACATCCTAATTTTGTGGTGGAGCTGGTTAGTTTTACAAACATAACTGAGACCTTAAAAGAAAAATAGAAAGCTAGTAAAGGGGGAAAACTTTGGAATTCAGGCAAAAGAAAAAAAAAATAAGCAAGCATGATGTGTTACGGTGAAGGCATGTGAACCATTTGGAAAGAATCCAAATAAAAACCCACACCGAACAATATTGTTGTCAGCCTGTCTATTCAGGAAAATTGTTTTTTTTTAGGTTGAATATAAATGACACAAAGCCAAGATTACATCATTGCATTACAAAGTCTGTTGTGGCTTTTAGCTGAACAAGCCTCATGGATCTATTGGTTTACGACAGTAACTCAGTGAGGAGGTTTTAATGTGTAATTTTTCCTCCGGTGTCAATAAAAAATAGAGGAATTTAAGAAAGAATATCATGGGCACTCTCTAGTCTCTTTCTTGCTTTTGATCTGTATTTGATAAGCCAAACTCAAAACTTAATTGATGCACTGAGTCTTGATCTGGCTTTATTATACATTTTGCCTGTTCAGAAGTGATTGGCTTAGGAGGAAGGCATTTGTTCTAGCTCCCCAGCCAAGAACCAGCTAACTCACTGGATATATGGAAATTTTAATTGAGTGTCAACCTGTGTAGAAATTCAATCCTATTACCTTCTCAATGCAATTTGTAGCAATACCAGTTATTTACTACACTACTAACCAGATTTTAAACATAATTAAATTGCTAAGAACATACATCCCAAATCTAATGACTTAAATCCCTACAGCAAGGTTGTGAATTCCTGGATCAGGTATATATATGCTTCTATTAGATTTTCATAAGCATAAAGTGAGCAGAAGTATGCAATCATTTAGAATTACAAAGTACAAGGAGTTTTGCTAAGAACCTGTTGAAGAGCCATTTGTAAAGATCACTGCTTAATGGATCTGTCATGTCATAGGACTATTTTTTGGTTTAGTCTTATTCAATATTTTTATTAGTGAACATATGTAAGTAAAATTTGTATATGGCATGTTGATTAAATTGCCAGATTATACTAATTTCATTGATTAATAAAAAATAATAACTACTTTAGCTCAGGATCATAAACTCAAGCACCTATAGGTAGTGGTATATGAGTAAACTGACTTCCTGAGGGAGTGATTTATTTCCCAGGTGTAAATACTCCCATCATGGGGTAAATACACCTGTCAAGCTACCAACAGTTGCTACTGCTGGCAAAATTCTTGAATATTTAACTATCAGCTCTCACAAGCCAGTACTAACCAGCTCTAGCATCCCACTAGCTGGTAGCTAATGTTAAGGAGTTGAGTTGAGCATAGATAAGTCATCTTTTATCTTTCATATCTAACTATCGCTAGTGTCATAGAAAAAGAGAACTATTTTCTCTACTAGAAGAAAATGCATACATGTGATGATTACTAACATTTGATCCCAGTGAAGGGGAAATGAGGAAGTAAAGTGGATTATGAAGGACAGGAGAGCACAATTCCACTACTCAGCTCTGCCAACTATTCCTATGTGGGAATATGGCTTCAGTATGGTTTCTATATGGCCACGTATGTATTTGAAGAGAAGACAGAATATATGTTTTTATATTAAATCATAATTTTTATTATGTTAAATTAAAAGTTTTCAACACTGTACAGGCCAACCTATGTCTTTGATTTAGATCTGACTTTGCAGGCAACTACTTCACAATGTCTATTTTACATGATAATATTAGACTCCAAAGGGAACACAACATGCTGGCATACTAGATGAAATCTAAGAAGGAGACAGGACAAATTTTAAGCCCGACAGAGTTAATAATTCTCCCCTCCTCCTACCAAAAAAATACAAAAATTGCACAAAGAATGAAGGTGACTAGGCTTCAATTATCTTTAGGAAGTATGAGTCAACAGATAGAAGAAATGTAAAAAAAAAAAAAAAAAAGAAAAAGAAAGAAGATTTGGGGCTAAATTAAGACAAACACAGGGTCAAAAATAAGAAAGGTAGCAAATAGATCAGGTGACTGGGATTTACAAGGTCGAAACCTGATTCTTGGTTGCATTCCATGTTCCAAGAGGGACCTGCACAATGTGTTGAATATCCAAAGGAAGGGAGCACTTAAGGAAGGGAGAAGATTAAACACTCCTCCAGGGAGATATTCAGCCAAGAGGTGAGCAAGAGTTGAAGATAACAGAAGAGAGGGAAGAATATGTTAGCAGATTTTGAATATTTAGAGGACTGAATAGAAAACATTGATTTGTTTCATCTGACCTCAGAGGAAGCAAACACTGGAGCATACGTAGAAATGGAGCTTGGGCAACAGTGAGTTTTCATTCACCAGAGTTATTCAGGCAGAGACCAGAAGGCTACCTGGTTGGGATAGTTTATGGGATAATGAGGCATTGAATGAGAACCGGCCTAGAAAATGGTCCAGAATTCCTCTCTATTTTAGAAAGTTGAGCTTCTTTGAGCCCACATTCACCAGATCAGCCATAACAATCACATTTTTATATGCAGCAGAAATGCCAAGACCAAAACATACCAAGTTAAGGAGAAGCTGTCACTTGCTGGAATGAGATGCAGATATAAGATTCTCATGCAGAGAAATCCAGGAGAAAAACAGTGAAGCAAAGACACAACCTCATAGAATGTAAGCTATACAATCTAATCTCAGATACAGAGAACCAAAAAAAAAAAGGCAAGGTTAACTGAAAATCCTCAAATCATCTTCAATCTGTCCTATTTACAAGGCATATTTCATTGAATTTGAGGAATTCCTGAGTTTAAGGAAACCTATATATATATTTTATAGGAAACTTCTACAATACAATATATGCAGCTAGGTCCATAGTTCAGCAAGTCGCTCCTATAGATTTTTTTAAAGACAAAGTTCACAAATGCCATTCTCAAAAATCTTCCATCTGTACAGAACTTCCTCTAACAGCTATCTAAGAAATGTGTTATAGCCCTTGCTGCCAGCAATGTGGGCATAATGGCAATTTCTCCTCCATGCTATGAAACTTCATGGTTGTGCTGTATTATGTCGAAAATCTGCACATCTCAATAGGTTTTCTGTGCATTCCAATGCACTTCAGTGACGACGTGGATCATTGCCATAATACATCATGACTGTTCTAATTACGGTTTCATTATGATATACCCTATCAGGGCTGTCGTAATGTCATGTCAGCACATAGTAAGAATAGTTATGCAATTATGTAATATCTGTTAGAGTATGCAATGTAGGATGGAAAAAAGACACGATGAGCAGCAATTAATGTAATGAAACTCAGTCTTCTCCTTTAACAAAGTTTCCAATTTAAAAATACCATTTCTTTTGTTTTCCATCTCATAACCTAACCAAACGCCTCCAAACACATCTATTTTTGTTTAACTGGATACTACCATATAAGATAATGGATTTTTTAATAACGCAAAATAAGAGAATAAAAGGGAAATCTTTGACTTTAAGCCATTCTCTATATGTTGCAAAAGAAGATTCACCTAATATATGCTCCAAGAAATTCAGTAAAAAGTTAAGTGTAGTAAATTAAAGTCCACTGAAGGCTTACTATTATGCCAGCTTCAAACACAACGTCACATTCTTCTATCATCCTTGATCTCTTGGGTAGATATAGAATTTCTTGCCTCACCCTCTAAAATTCAAATGACCAGCTATGTCTTGAAAAACAAACTACAATAATAAAATGAGATAAAGCATGAATACCCATATTTACTTCTCTAAATTATGACCGTAGATATTGCCTTTAGCTGCCAAAATATATCCAAATACCTATAAAAATACAACTCTTGTTATCGATCTTATAAATTTGAAGAATAAACTCTCAAAGGATGAAAACACGCCTTTTTTTCCCATGGAATCTCTTGAATATCTGAAGCCTTCGGAAAACACCAAGTCAAGGAATAGTTTCTCAAATGAAATGATACATGAACTACTTTTTGTTGTTTTAATATACAACCGTAGGAGATTTTATATATCAAAGCTTACCCCATATCTCTGTAGCTGAATTACAAGCCTGTTCAATGCAAGTATTTATAATGGAAATGCTGATGAAGCCTAAACTATGGACGTATACGGTTGTGCAGCAGCAGCCATTTCAAATATAGATATATTTTTAGCATTAGGAGGGACCAAGTTTGTTTAAATCTAGACTTTTTTTTTTTTTACAATTGCAAGTAATGTTAATAGCACACTGTAAATGTTAAGGCTAAGTGTGCAATGTCAAAATAGATTGAATCTCTCTGAAAATTGGAAATTCAGGCTTTTCAAACATAATCCAGATGTTTGGCTTTTATTCAGATTTCAAGAAAGAGCGAACTAATATGATATAAAATTCATACATGCATATTTCATTAGTGCCTTTTGTATCGCTGAATTAAACATTCTGCAACTCTGAAACGTGCTTTTCCCAAATCACATAGAGTTTTAAATCAAAGCAGTTGCCAAGATGTTGCTCACCTCAAAAATAATGCCAAATTAATTTCATAAGGAAGAGACTACATATTTCTTATCTTAACTCTCTTGATAATGTTTCTCCAAAGCGAATATTTTGCTTTCTCTTTGAGGATGACAAGAGAAATGAGAAGTTGAACCCTGTAGCCACTGTAGTGTACCAAAAAGATATTACTGCCGAATATGGTGACTTTGGAAATCTGTGAAAATCAGTGGCTGAAATAAAGGCTGAAAGCACTAGCCCCCATTATTGTCATCATCAAAAACAGTCTTTTCAAGTTTAGTGCAAATGGGCGTTCCCTAGGGACTATGGGCTCCAGCACAGAAGCATGTCCAGAACTCACTGTGTAGATGTTAAAACAGCCAATCAAAGCATTTCCAGTTATCTGCTCCCAAAACACAATGGAAATGCCACCATACCTTTATGTGTTCACATCCTGACTTTACTTTAGTAGGATGGTTTTAACTTTTCAAAGGGTTTTTAACATCTATAATCTTAATAGATTCATAATGCCATGGGGTTTTTCTTGGGGACTGCCCAAATCCACGTATAGTAAAATATTTGATGTCTTAGGCCACTTTTTGAGAGTGCTCTGGGTGCCTTCCCATCAGAGGAGGATGAATGGTGTTTCAGAATTAGACTATAAGCTCCTGCAATGGCATATAAGGTCAGGGACCATGTGCTATTCACCCTTTATCCACTGTAACTCTTAGTATTATGACTTAGATGTAAGAGGTAGTTGGAAAATATTTATTCATTTGAATTTCTCCTAAATGAAACACCAAGTGAGCCTGTATCAGGCTGTTGAAATATATGCCAGGGACTGTATCATTACACAGAAATAAGTAGCGTGTGATTATCTTATTTCTCTCTAAATTTTATGCTCAGTTAAAAAAATTATTTGATTAAAGCATCTAATACAGAAATATTCTTAATTTTTAGCTGAAAACTGTGAACAAAGTTTAATTGTTTCCCATGCCAGGAATAGTTAACATAAGAAAAGCTTCTATAAAATGTATCAAAGAAAAAAGGAAGGTGACAGCAGCTCTTTAAATATTTAAGGACACCTTTTATGAGTTCAGTGTTTTCTCATAGCAATAATATTTGATCAGAATGCAAGAAGCTGAGTCCAATTTCTAGTTTCAACACTAGTGTACTATAGACTTAAAAACCTTTCTGTTCTAGCCTCCATTTTTTTGTTTCTTTAGGGTACATGTCTGTATTTACCAGAGAGAGATTTTAAGAAAATAAATTTTAAAGATTTTAGGCTTTAAGCTTTAAGTACTGTGTCTTGCTTCAGCCTCAGAAAGCTCGAATGCCATTTCAATGGATTGTTCTCTTTTTTGTTCTCCTACGGGAAACCCATGGGGAAAGTTAATAATATCATTTCTGTCTTACAGATTAAAAATTGATACATAGAAGTTAAGTGACTTGCCCAAGGTCAGTAAGACAGTGCTAAAACCCAGAAATGGAATTTTCAAGAGAAATTTCAGCTTAGTTTCCTAGGCCATTGTGTTATTCTTGAAAATGCATCTTTACATATCAGTCCGGAAGTCAAAGGAAATTGGTGAGCCCTGGGAGCAGAGTGTAAATTAAGTCAAGAAGGCCATTCAAAGTGACTTGGAGTAGTCAAAATACAGTTAAGAACCCCACCCTTACAGCTTCTATAGCCATTCATTTTGGTGTGAGTGCATCTTCCAAACCTCCATAGATCTTCAGCAGTGTGAGGTTGAGACTGAAAGGGCAGACAGGAGACTTCTCACTGTTAGTTAAACTATCTGTTATTCAAAAGCTCTAGGGTACAGGTAAAAATTTATCAGTTATAAACTAAGACTACAAAGAGCAAACCTTGGTTATAACAACTGCTTTTGAGCATTTTTCCAGCTATGTAAGGGAATCTGCTATAAATATTCAAGAAAGCTTATTAGAACAAAGAGAAATACTCTGTGTGTGTGTGTGTGTGTGTGTGTGTGTGTGTGTGTGTGTGTAGGTTTGTCCAATTATACGAGTGATAACAGTAAGGAAGAGGATAGAGTAATGATTTACAGAAGAAAATGAAGGAAATGCATAGATGGATGGAGACAAAGTAACAGGGGAAATTATAAGGGTTTAAACAGATAGGGGAAACAATAGCTAGCCCACAGAGAATAAATCATGAAAACCACATAAAATAAAGAGTACTGCAGAAGAGGAAGAAAATCATGGCTAGAGAGAAGGGTTTCAGTGAATGACTTCCCTGAAACAATCAAATAAAAGAATAGGACAGTGATGGCTTAAAAAATTATATAACGGCTGCAAAAATTCACTAAGAGGAGATGAGAACAAGAAGAGGCATGAGTATCAGGATGTAGCCACTTAGTACTCTTTACAGCCCTAACAAAGGATAACCTTTCAAGAATAAACAGGTCCTAAAATTTGTAATTTTGAGGATTTTCCCTAAGCAGCATCGATAGGGAGCCCCTTTACTAGGCACCATCTTCCCTGTGTCTGTTACTTCTGCCTTTGCTATACTGGTGGCTTGCTACATGGTCCAAGGGATGCCATTTCATATTTCTGTGTAAAATCTGTTCCATTTATACCAGAGGCAATGATATACTCACCTCTTGTCCACCACAAATATTTTAAGAAGTAAACAGGACATGTTTGTGCAAAATTTCAGATCTCTGTATTAAATGGATCATTTAAAAAAGTCTCTAATTTTAATACACATGACTTTTCTAATAAGATTTTGTGGTCTGTTACCCACTGGCAAGTAAGAATGCAAATTTCCCATTCGTTTTTATTATCTGCTTAGAAATAAGATATTGTAACTATCGTATACATTAGAGAATAAAACAAGTCACATCGGAGAGGAGTTATTAAAAAGGTAATATATATTATATAGAGAGAGAGTTCCTGTCTTAAAGAAAATATATGAACAAAGTATTACTATTTTTCTTTACCCTTAATGAAGGGAGGAGGGAACATCCAGTAAAATTACTTCTCAAAATCTACACACATATAACCATTTAATTACTAAGTTCCATAAACATGGAGACAGAAAAGGACTCATGCCAAACATTTTAATTTGTGAACCAATGAGATTCAAAGAGTTTGGCCAGGAAAAAAAAAAAGTAAAAAAAAGTAAAGAAAAAAAATTAAATGATATGCCTGGATTCAGATCGCCCATTTAAACTTTGCTTGCATTGCTTACTAGCTGTGCAGTTCTCTATGCTTTAGTTGCTCATCTAGGGGATAATATTAATGCTCCTTTCATAAGGCTACCGTGAGGATTGAATGTGCTAATGCATGCAAAGATCCTAGATAATTCCTGTTATGTAATAGGCATTATATTCAAGTGTTTGTTCAAATTTGATCCAAATATTGTATGCTAAGAAAATACGATCTTTGGCATAACTTTTCTCATCTCTTTTATGCCTCTAGTTTGTACATCTATGTATAACTTCATTAAATAAAACATTGAATCTAGGATTCGGTATTCAATAGGTAAAAAACCTTGCCTTTTATGACTTGCACTGAAGACATGGATGAAAGCTATTATGATTTGCCATTGGTTTGCTACTCTTCCCCAGTGTGTCTTTCCGATTTTGGTAAAGGCCTAGGAGCATGTCAAACAACTCCCAAAGCTGAGGGGTTTTCCCACATTGCATTCTTCTGCAGTGCACCTATCTCCATTCCACGCATTTAACTTCTATCCAGCAAGGCCCAGTTCTAATCTCATTTCTTCTACAAAGATGTTCTAAGAAGAAAGTTCTCATAGAAGACCATAAAAATGTGTTACCTTTGCTATAATTTCATGGGGTATTTTTGGTTTTACTTTTCTAAATGCATTATAAATTGCTATGGAAAAAGATAATTTTCCTTTTATTTTGTTCTCCATAGCACATAGTAATATCTAACAAATGCTTATTGCCATATCTTCATAGTCACTAACACCAAACAGCATCATTCCTTCCTTACTTTTAAAGAAAGGTAGAATTATTTGACCATTAATTCCTAATATATGTATTAGAACATACGGATATACATAATTTTAAAAATATATGTGCAAAAAGAGAACCAAGGTAGGAAATATCTCTGCGCACAGACAGAAAGTGATGCAAATTTCATAAATTATTAGTGGGGCTTGATATGAATCAGTGCAGTTTGCAAAGCAGAAAAAAAACTGAAACCAATTTTTCCCCAAGCAAATATGAACCTACCTTTAACCAGACAGCCCTCCAGAGAAGTAGACCCAGTAGGGAATTTGGAATTAGAGTGATCGTCTGTCACTAGGTCTCCCAGGGTTGACTCTGAATTCAAACGTGAGCCTATTTTCTACCAAGGGACCATTCTGGTCCTTTCTTCATAGACAGCTAAATGCCTTTAGCAGCATTTGCCATGACATCCAATGTGACAATTCAGATGTAAACCAGGGATGTACATACTGCAACACAAGTACAATGGAGGAACAGGTTGTTCATATGACAGGAAATGACCCATTTTCAATGGAAATGTAAGTGAATATAACTATTCTATGCTACAGAGAAATCTGAGGAGCATTTGGTAACTGCCAAAAAAACAACAGGAAAATTAAAATATGTGGAAAATAAGACGTCAAAGAGAAAGTTCAACTTCCGTGACAGATTTGGCAAAGGACACTGCTGACAGTTCGACTGAATAGTTATCTACTCTGAATAAAAGTAAAATGGAAAGGAAAAGATCCAAGAAAGTCATAAAATATGTATTTACAACTCCTATGTGAAATGAACCAAAAATAATGTGGCACTTAGAAATTACAACTTTTATGGTAATTTTCCAAAAAAATTATATTCATTTATGAGTCTGTTTCCTTAGCCTTTGAAATTGAGATCCTAAAATTCTGATTTTGCCAGATTGCTTATAGGCTAAATCAATTACTAATTAGAACAATCACTGTTTCTACACCAAAGATAGAATACTGAAGTTGGAATGGACCTGAGTGCTACCCAGTCCATCCCCCTCCCTTTACAGATGAAGAGAATGAAAGCTGCAAGAATAAGCATCATCACCCAAGGGAAATCCAGCCTCCTTGTGCTTCATTACATGGCTTTCCAATCTTTTTTTTTCCTAACACTGGTCTTTATAGTGAAGCTTAAAAATGAGATCAAAGAAAACTCAAAAGAGGATCTAGAAAATAAAATAACATAAGGAAACTGAGGCACCGAGATGAAGTCCATCCACATTCCTCAAGAGAATTTAATACACGAAGTTCTGAGTGGCAGTGGCCTTTGCCTTTTCCTGAGGAAGCCTCAAGATCTGCTAGTATACACAGGAGAGTGGGACTGAGTCATGGTAAAGCCTTGAGAGTGATAGCCAAACTTCTTTTTCTAAAAATCCACTTTGATGTATGTGTGCACGTGTGAGTGTGTATTTAAATATTTTTATCTTGTTTTCCCTGTTTCCAACTCTGATTTATAATTTTCTAAAAAGGTCAGTGTGAATTTATGTTTCAGGACCAAACACAAAATATAGGGTTCATAGGACATTTTCAGAGCAGTCAAGCCACCAGAGAAGTATGAATAAGAGCAGAGTAACAGCCAAAGTTGAAAGAAGTGTGTTTGATTCACTTTCTGCTTTCTTTTGGGAAAGCACAAGTGACAAGAGACAAGCACAACAGAGTATAGGAGGCCACCTGGTGGTGAAATGAATCAATTAACCATTTAATGCTATACTGAAGAGCACGCAAAATTGGCGGACTTGGGGTTGTTACAAAAGGAAAATTAGAACCTTGGGCAAAAGAATGATAGTCAACATGTATTGTTGTGATACAACAGACAGAAAATTGAATTGGAAAATCATTCAAGTCTGTAGAATGATGTATACTGCTAAAGTGTTGCCTTAACAGTTTTTATTTATACCAGAGACTCACAAACTTTTTCTGTGAAGAGCCAGATAGAACAGCTGACCCTTGAGCAACTTGTAGGTTAAGGGCACCAACCCCCACGCAGTCAAAATTAGGAGTATAACTTTACAATGTGCCCTCCCTATCTGAGGTTCAACCAACATGGACCATGGAGTACTGTAGCATTTATTTATTGAAAAAAAATCCACGTATAAGTGGACCCATGCAGTTAAACCCATGTTGTTCTAGGGTCAACTGTAAATAGTTTAGGCGTGTAGGCCGTATGGTCACTGTTGAAACTACTCAACTGTGCTATTGTAGTATAAAAACAGCCACAGATAATGTGTAAATGAATGCATCTGGCTGTGTTCCAATAAAACTTTATTTTAAAAAAAAGCTATGGGCTGGATTTGACCTTCAGGCTATAATTTGTCAACCCCTGATTCTGTATTATGTATTGAGTTTGTCCTATTTACCAAGCAGAGGGCTGAACCCCCTTACATACCTCACTGAATTCTAATAACTTTTCAAGGTGGGTGCTATCCCCATTTCACTGGTTTAAAAACTGCAGCTTAAAAAGTGTAAATAATTTGATGTAAATTGCACTCTACTCCCTCTAACTTAGAAACGCTCTATGTAGCCTTGTGACCATTTTTCTGTGATGGCTGACACCTGTTCTGGCCCTCCCTCCCATTTATTCTGCAGAGCTGCTTTTGGTTTCCTTCCATGGTGACTTTGCTCCTGTTTCTCCACCTCACGTCCCCTTGAAATGTTGTTTGTCTCTTACCATCTCTTTCTCCATCACTTCTTTTATGTTTAAAAACCTTGTCAGTTTTCATAACAACAGATGTAAGCAAGCATGAAAAAAACACAAAAGCAGTGTATTAAAAATAGATAGCCACATATACAACAATAAGCCAAGGAAACTGTCATCCTGTATATGTTCCAAATGGAATATGAGCCAAAAACACGATGCTCACTCTTACATAAATAATATATTACGCATCCACTGGGAGAAACAGCAACTCTGTCCCTGAATAGGAAGAGGACTTTTTGGTCCATTTTTTAAATCATTTTTCTTTTCCTTTTTGAAATCTTTTTTTCCTGTAGGTATACACTATAAGTCATACCATCTCAGACAGATCACATTCTTCTTCCAAACCATCCATGAACTATTTTATTAACTGTTAATAAGAGAGTTGAAAAACCTGATGGAGAAATCCATGGAGCTTGTTAAAGCCCCTTATATACATGGATTTACCAGCAGTCTCTAATATTAGCGTAGTTTCTCCTACAAAAGAGGATGGAAGCGGTTTCAGTTAGATGGAGTGTAGACAAAACTGAAATAAAGGATTTTAAAAAGATTTTTTAACTTGAAAAGAAAACTGCAAAAGCTTGAGAAATGTGACTATATAGAAAATAGAAGAGATTTAATTATGGAGCATGGATTCTGGCCACTTTGACAATTAAACCTAACAACAGAAGGGATTTACACTATATATAAGAAGACTTTCAGGGCAGGGAGAGTCATTAAACATTTTAATGAAAGGTTGTGTATTTTCTCTGGAAAGATCTTTAATGGAGGACAAATTTTCTCCTATCTGGAGTGGATAAAAAACAATCTCTGAAAGAGAGGAAATGAAACAAAGGTCATTTTGAGGTCACTTGTAGCCTGAAACTCCAGGTAAAGTTCTCACTTCCCATGGGTAAATAACTGTATAAAACCTCTAAGAAATTCACTTTGGAAGATTTAGGAGGAAACGCTCATTAAGCAGGTGATTCAATTCAGAAAGTATTTATTGAGTGTCAAATATTACCTAACTCTGGGGAGATGTCCACCCCAGTAGGGCACGGGTCTGAGCATCAGCGTGGACAATGGACAGGGAACACAATTATTCAATTCAGTTAATGTTTTAAAAAAATCTTTGAACTCCAATCAGTTTTCTGTAACTGTCTATTTCCTGAACTTGGTGAGCTCAAAAATCCCACAAGAGCTGGCTGTCACATGCAATTTCTGGCATTATTCATGGTATCCCTGGATCTTTTTGTAAACAGAAGAGACTCTGACAGTGTTTCCATACTTTACTTCTTTTTCTAATCCAAACTTGGATGGATGGAGCCTCTTAAACTATCATCAAAACACGGGTTATAAAATGCTAGCCAAATTTCAGCTCTTGTGCTATACTCCCTTGTTGTAGGGAAAGAATTCAATTAGCTGAACTCTGGAGATTCATTTACACTCAGGTTTTCTTGAACATGAGGATTTTTGTTTGTGGTTTATAAGAAAACCAGAGATTCACAGAATGGGTCTTTAGCATCACCAGGCTGAAGAGACTGAAGAAGAGGACAGAATAATCATACAGAGAGAAATGTTCTTCATGCGTATTTTCCCATCTCAGCATGTCCCAGCTGAAGAAAGCCGAGGAGGAAGGATAGAGTCCAATGGGAAGACAGTGAGCCCAAAAGGATGGCAAGGTGGACACAACAGGGGCAAGAAGTGAATTCAGTACAAATCTTTATCAAATTGTAAGTTTAAATGGCACATCTTTTAACCTTTTCTTAATTGATTAAAATCATGAAAGCTTACAATTAATCACCAAGCAAAAAGTATAAATGACCATATATGAGGATTATTTTAAAAAATAGAGTATAAAACCTTTTCTAAATAAACGAGTGAGAGAAAATTTCAAAGCTACATTTCAGCTTTCTCTTGACATTATGGCAGTGAAATTTTATTTTTTAATTTTCATATTCTGAATTAGCTCGCTAGCGCTTTGGAAAGATGAGTCAGTCTTTTAGACTCTCTCCCCCTTCATCCTCATCATGAGGGACTTGGATTAAAGAGCCAGCTCAGGTCCAAATCTCGTGTTATTTTTCTCACTCCCTTCATGATGACATTTTTAGACACACACTCTCCTGAAGTCAAACCTAATTTTCTACAATGAAAGTGTCAATAAACTCTCCTGCTAACTATGGTGCAAGAACAAACTGTGCTGATATATTTAACATTTTTAATGACTGTCCATGTTCATATACAACTATTGCTCTATTTTTAGGTTTCACATTTGCACGATTCATGTTATCCTCATACATATAAACCATTATACTGAGATTGTCTACACAATCAAGAATACATGCGTAAATACTACAGCTTGAGAGGTTGGAGACTAGCCATAGAATCATGGTGATTAGTTGTACATTTTGTACCATTTGTCTTAGACATGGATGCCATTGGGTCCCTCCCATCCACTCACCTTTTTCTCCCTGATTATCAACCTGGCAAATTTGATTACTCTAAGTATTAAGAACTGTACGTAATGCACATTGGTTTTCCAAGGAAGGAAATTTTTGTTTTTGTTTTTACATACAATATAAGAAAGTCCATGAAGTTTTAGACTCGATTACCATAGGATGAAAACAGGACTATTTTCTTGAAAAAATAATGAATTGATAGCATAGTTCTGATTAATAGAACCTAATAGATTACTAAGTAAATGTTATTGGAAAAATGTTTCTCAACACATAATTATTGAGTCTCTATTCTATGCTAGGAACTGTGGTAGACACTGAAGATATATCAATAAACAACACAGACATGAACCCAGTTTCTGGTGTGTGAAGTCTAAAAAAAGTTATAATCATTCATTCTCAAATTCAGTCCACAAAATCAAATCTCTCATCATTATTTCAAAATATGTATTTAATTAATAACAAAGTACTCATGGCTGAATTATCCTCAAAGAGGGCTCTCTCAGGGAGGCACCTGTGAGTATTGAAAGGAATAATGCTACTGTAACGAAGGTAGCAAAATCCAGTATGCCAAGATTTATAACATAGATGTGGGCTCCAGACTGAAACTGGGCATATATGAAAGGAGTTTGTATAGTTATTTATATATGCATGATCTAAATGTCTTGGGACAACCAGCAAGTCTGGCTCAAGGAATCTGACTTCACCCATAGTCAAACCTGATGAAAGATTCTTTTAATTAAACAAGTTAATACTTTGTATACATGTGTGTATGTGTAAACAAACATAAATGTGTGTGCATAACTAAGTGTGTGTTACCTCTTCCACAAACTTTCTCATTTTCAATGGCCAAAATGAAATGACAAGGGGAATATCACAAATCACAAATCTTCTTCATGGGAATGTCTATAAGCATATGGAATCAACTAAGAAGCAGCTGAAATGGTATGTTCAGATGAGTTTCAGGGGTATATAGATATACTTCTGGAGAAAAGCTGAAGCTTTGTTGGTCTAAGGTTTGGAAGAAACATTGAAATCAATCTCCAAAGCAATAAGGGTTTTAGTCTGGTTGAGTCTTTTCTAGCTTTAGAAAAAGAAAGTGTATGTGTGTGTGTGTGTGTGTGTGTGTGTGTATGCGTGTGTGTGTGTGTGTGTGTGTGTGTGTGTCTTACATAAATGAGTCAAGGTTCAGCAGGAAGACCACTCTTCCCTTTCAGCTACCCCAGTGTGCCTCATTATGGATAGACTGTTGCAGAAGTACCTATTTTAAGAATGTATGAGCTTCACAAATGCCCCTGTTATTAAAAATATGCTTGGGAATGCCGTTGTTTCTGAGAACTGAATTTGCTTCCTTGACAGAACTTGAAGGTAGTTTTTCTGCCAATGATTTTCCTCTAGAGCATCTCTCCATGGGGACACTTCTTCAATAACTCCCTTTGGCAATAACAGGATCCACAAGGTTGAATCTTCCTACAGAAATGCTGCCTTTAGTGCATCTCCCAAAATGATGTAAATATTTTCAGCCTTAGCTTTCCTGAATCTGACAAAATAAATGAGGCTCCTGTGAGGCTCAACATGGCAACACTTCCCCAGGGTGCTCAGGTGCTTGAGAAAGTCTGAGGGCTTTCACAGAACAGCCTGATGATTGGCTAAAGAACCAGCCCAAGTCCATCATTTTTCTTCTACAGACGTTCATTGAAACGGGATTTTCCTCTTTCTATCCTAGCACAAAATGTGCACGGAGAGGGAGGAACTAATGTTCTTGCAAGAACTGTACCTCTTGTAGAGAAGAAGATATGGGGCAACAAAGAACAGGCAAGCAGCATATGAACAAAGACTATGGGCATCAAAGCCACCCAGATTGGAATCAAACCCTGACTTATTTACTTATTTCTTGTGGTAGTTATTAGTGCAGCTCAACAAATATTTCTAGTTTTCTGCCTTACAGCACACAGTAGGGATGCATTTCCCCATCCAGTTTGGAGTAGGGTGGAGTCACATGATTGGTTCTGGCCAATGATTCTGAGAGGAAGTAACATGTGTTTCTTTCAGGTAGAAAGAAGGCTTAATGGCCAGAGTGAGACCCTCCAGAAGTCTCTTTTCTCTTTGCCACACTGAGGAGATATTTAAGAGGGTGGCTGATCTCTTAGTCTGAGTCCTGGAGTAATAACAATGCCACACCAAGCCCATAACCAACCTGTGATGGACAAGTAGCGTATATGAGAAATAAATCTTTGTAGGTTTAAACCTTTGAGATTTGGGGGTTGTTTGTTATCTCAGCAAACCCTAGCCTAACCTGACTGAGAAACTAGTTCTGTGTCTTTTAGACTAGTCACTTAACCTCTGTATTTCAGGCTCAGAGTACATGAAATGGGAAAAATAATCCATGATCATTGTAAGCATTAAATACAGAAATGTGCATAGGTTACTGGCACAGTCAAATAGTAAGATTAGACCAATGTTAACTTCTTTGTCCCTCTACCTTACTCCTATCTCATACCACACAAACACACACAAGCACACACTTCCCTTTTTATCAAATGGTGAAGTAGATAACATCTGTCCATGGTCCATTTTCCAGATTTCTTCTCTCTATCCACTCTGTCTTCCCTTCTCTGTATCTTTCCATTTAAACTAGATGTTACGATAGGCATTTAATTCAATATTATTCTCCCCCTACCCACAGAATATCTGCATCCAGTACAGTACATTCTTTTTACAGCAAAGAAATAAATCTTAAGGATGGGATTTAAGGCAGTATGGACATTTAGTACTGGAGATAGCTGGATTGGGGAATTCCTAATACTCCAAAAGTGATGTTCCATGGATATCTACACATATACCTCCTTCTAAAGTTAGACATGGTAGTGAAATAAGGACAAAAAAGAAGGAGGTTAATGAATTTATCTGTGGAAGCACTATGGATGAACTTTGACCCTCCCTACACCCCCCACCCCATCCCTGGCCAGGGCTGACCGGCCTATTCTGAACAGGTACCAGGACTTCTTTTGAAATAACTGAAACATTAATTAGGTACCCTTCTAGCCCCACCTTCCTGCTTTAGGAATATATGCATGAAATCCTAATAAATTATAAAAACTAGAATGATAATAAAGATGAAATATTTGGATTCAATAACATACATATCTGATACACTTCCTTGTAGTTATAGTTATGAAAACCAATGTCTTCCTAATGTAATTATATAGAACATTAAACCTATTTATCCTCTTTATATTAAGACCCCCTTTGTCAATGACAATACTTGGTTTTTAACTTTAAATTTAATTTGGTACTTTTTTTAACAAAATAAATAACCCCATTTCATACCATGGTTGTCTGTAAAGTTAAATCACATGTCATATAACTTTTTTTCAAGCTTCAAGCCAGATTAGCCTAAATATGAATAGAATCACTAAAGATATGTAATTTTAAAAATAGGAAGTGCAGTTCAGGAGCCAAAAATTGCAGTGAACCAAACACCCTTTTGTATAAGGAATTTAAATGTTCCTCTAGTTTATTTTATAAAAACCAGAAAGAAATCTACAAATATGGAGAGTTAAAGCCAAATCTCTTAGCTTAACACAGGAGGGAACAGTGCACATTCACATCTAATTAAGTCAAGTCATTTTTCAAAAGTTAAAGGCTGAAATTTTCTCAATTTAATCCAAAATTTTATTAGCAAACTCTAATGATTACCCTGATTGCAATTAATAAAAACTCCCAAACAGGTCAACTCATTTAAGTGCTATCTGTAATCATTTGGATTTTAACATGATGGTTATTACTTGTTACCCTGAAACCAAGTAGCACAATGAGATATTGATTACTTTTAACCTTTAGATCCAAGGATTCAAGAAAGGTTAGAGGAGGGGCACATTCTTTCTTCCTGGCTGGCAAATGTATCGCCTTCAGGAGAATTCAAATGATTCCCATTGGCCAAGTAGATCCGAGATTAGTTTATTCTCTGGGCTGACAAGAAATGATGATGCTTTAAAAAATAACACCCAGCATGTATTTAGTGAAGTGTTACATTTATATAACCAGTGGCCTCAAGATGTGCTTCACATCACAGCAAATCTCAAACCATTAACCCTTTAACAAGTTTTGTTTGTCAAAGTATCTGTTGGAATAAGATATTAAATGCACTGTATAGCACAGGGAAATATACACAAAATGTTATGATAAATCACAGAGAAAAAAATGTGACAATGAGTGTGTATATGTCCATGAATGACTGAAAAATTGTGCTGAACACTGGAATTTGACACAACACTGTAAAATGATTATGAATCAATAAAAAATGTAAAAAAAAAAAGATATTAAATGTAGTAGCTTTAATTGGAATAAACTCATCTCATTAAACGAAGTTCTCTGGTAGGTTCCAAAAGGCTGAAAACACTATTGGCCCCTAGCATTTCTTTTGGTTTTCTTTTTCCATGATAACATTTAGAAATAATTTTCACATTTGTGCCACTGAAAGGCAATGAGTTCTAGGTAGGGTCCAGCAAAATTATGGGCAAGGGAAACATAACTGTTATGTGTTAGATTAATTTGCAGAACACTTGGCATTATTATTGCCAAGTCGTCAAATTGTTCCAAGTTGTTCCGGAAGGTTGTTATTAATAGTATGTTTTCTGAGGAAAGTTCTGTCTACTTTTGGAACTGCATTTCTGTTGCCAAGGAAACTCCTTTAAGCACAGTTTTCTAGGAGCACACTGCTGCTTTTGTTTGCCAGTGTCCTATTCATATCATCTAAGTAAGCCTTTTACATGCTCCAGCCTTCAGTCCCAAATGTTGAAGTTTTAGCCCATTTAAGTTGCTTTTTCAAACATAGCTAATGCCCGCTATGATTTCCCTCTCTCTTTATCCCCCCTTCTCTCTCCACTCTCCACCCAAAGCCCCTCTCTCCCCGCCTTCTTCCCATCCTCCCTCCGACGACATGCTCAGATTGTACTATTCAAGGTTTTTTTTTTTTAAACAGTTGCATTAGGGAAGATAGTTTTCACAAGTTTTTGATAAATTAACTTCAATTTGAATAATAATTCCATAGGTTGTAGCGTTAGTCCTTCAAGTGTTAATTATCTTTTCACTCTAAAATTAATGTAGTCATTTCCTCCTGACTCCTCTACCCCATTTATTGAAGTGCTGAGGAAAACATGTCATTGAGTCCTGAGCCAGCCCTGTTGTTGTGATTAAGCGTGGTCACATGGCCCATCTCTGCCAAAAGGAGGGCCCTGAGAAAAGGTGACAAAGACAGTGATTTCCTGTCAGCAAAGAGTACGACAGGGCTGTCTAGAAGTGATGCAAATGAGGGGAACTTTCCCCACGGCTTGTTTGATCCACTCTAGGCCAGAACAGGCCAGGCCAGGGAGAGAGGGAGCAGCACAATACAGCAGAGGCAGCCCAGAGCGCCAACGCACCTTCCGGACAGTAGCTCACCCGCCAGAGACAAAAACTGCTGGCGGGGCTTCCCTTCCTTGCCCCTCTGCACACAGAGCCAACTATTTCCTGGCATACTGTTCTCTTAGCATCCTTCTTTTTTTTTTTTTCCTTCTTCCTTTTAAAAAAAACCAATGCAAATAGGAGTCATAAGCTTCAGCATAAACAGTGTTTCACCGACTGTTCAGAAACCACATCCATCTACTTTTTCTTCTCCTAAACATTTTCTACATAAACTTTGCCCTCTCTCAGAAAAGAAAAGAAAAAAATATATGTATGTGTGTGTGTGTGTGTGTGTGTATTCCAGTATTCATAGCAAACACTGATTCATCAAAGCTCAAATTAATATGACAGTTAATCTAAGGACTTTTTTAACTTAAATAAAAATGGAACAACAAATTTACTTCTAGATAGGAATGGAGACAGCCTAGGTTTTTCCATTCTGATCATCCTAAAAATGATTAGATAATTTATTTGAAATACTATAATGATTTTAAGCACATTCTTCTTATCTTAATGGAGTTTTAATCTAACATACAATTAAGCTCTACAATTAATCTACTGGGAAAGAGGTAAAAAATTATCATTAGGTTCTTGTGCCTGATATAACTGGTACATTTTTACCCTGGTTGCTTCAGTAACTAGTAATTTGCTTCATTTTGAACAATCAAGGTGGGGAATTTTGGTACTGAAATTCCAATATAAGGCTTAATTAATAGAACTTAATTTTTGACATGTACTTCTATTCTATACACTAATATGTGACTTTTTTTTTAAGTTAATGGGTTTTCTTCTATTTTAAGCATAGCTATGGTGACCCGGACTTTGAACCAGCCTACCATTAACATTTTTAGGAGCTCAAGTTCAGTCATAAATTTATCAAGCCATACTTGAAATTATTTATATCAATCTGGTCCAGAACAAAATGAAACAGAACTATTGCAGAGGGTTGAATTTAAAAAATATAGGGATAGCATGATTAATCTGATCTCTATGATTGGTTCATAGCTCTGACAACATCATTTTGGCATCAATTGTTATAAAATAACAAATCAACCATGTCCCATTTTTCTTCTTTTACACTGTATTTCTTATTTCCCAGAAGTTCTTATCCCATTCCATACATGTTTCCTTTAAAAGTTTTAATGCTTATCTTTTAATACACACCCAAATTCTATAAAGTAACATTTACTCCTTGAAAGTTTACCCTTTTCTCTTATCTATTTTTTTCCCTAAAACAATTTTTTTCAGTATTTTGGTTTTAAAAATTTGTTTATATTTTCTTTGCATTTTCTTATCTATTCATTCATCTACCTATGATTTTAATTTACTCCTTTATTCTTTTGTGTTTAGTTAACTTTGTATTAACTAATTTCAACTGCTTTTTATTTCTCTTCAATGTTTATATTTCTTTTTCATTTTACTAAAAATCTCTTCTTTTGCAGTATGTAATATTAATGTCTTTCATTAATTCCATCTGGAAAAACTATCATTGAAAGGAGCCACCTCTGGGTGAGCGCTGTGCTCAAAGTCTCTAAAAATTACTTGGCAATAGGGTCAGAAAAAAATAATTAATTAACTTGTTAGAAGTATTATGTTCAGAAGTTTTCTCCTAAGAAATATTGTGGTTAGATATTTCTCTACTATACCATTCTAGCTCTTTATATAAAAAAATCCTGAAGAAAATATTTTCATTTCATTTCATTTCACTTCCAAAGAAGTGAATTTTTTTTTCTCATGGAAAATGTAAATTTAGCTGTTGGGCACATTTCCCTCCTTGCTTTCACTACCAGGAAACCCAGGATAAAATTTTAAGATCATCTTTAGTAACTGTGTAAGATCTTATAGTCTATGTGCTTACATATTAACTTTTCTCACAGAAATAGACTCCAGCCTACATATATTTTCCTAGTTCTGATTTGTATTTATATGTTAAAAATATTTTTGTTATTTTCCTGTAAATTCTTATAAATAACCTCAAATCAGTAACAAAATACAAATGTAATGAACCTGCTTAGTGAGCATTGTATTATGTAGAATGAAGAGCCTTAATCCTTTTTTATGTAGAATATATTTGTATAATACTTATACCAATGGAGAAAAGATAGAGGACATTTTTTCATTTTTCCCATAAAAGCAGAAAATATGAGTAACTAACCCTCTAAATTAAGTATAACATCTTCAGCATAAATTCCTTGAAAGTATAAAGGTCTTGGTTGAAGTGGGTACTAATTTTGTATTATTTTTCAGGTGAGAGGGTTATTTTTAACCCCTTAGAAGTCATATAATCTAATACTTGATTGAAGAGGAGCTGCACAGCCATTCACTCAAGGAACAAATCTATAAATGTGGTGTTTTAGTGCACTTCATACTATTTGAAAACAGCTCTTGTTCAATTATAGCCATAATTGCCAGATTGTAACTTCTGAATTTGGCCCTTGAAATTAATCCTTGGTCTCTGGAATCCGCACCAATCTAGGATCACTAGGGCAAGGGGCTCAGTCACCTGTGCTCCGTAGTGGGCAGAGAATGGCAGCATTTAGGGGTGAGGTGAGAAGCCCCTGACAGGGCACCCCATGTCAGCAGCCCAGAATAAGCTGCGTCTGCTGCGGAGGGCAGGACAGCAGCAACAATCACAGCTCGGGCTCTAGTTCTCCCATCATGGAGACGCTTCCGGGTCACTCAGTCTCTAAAATTTATAGGCTGGGGGAGGAGGTGTCTTGAGCTTCCCGAGCCCAAGAATAATGCTTGATCTGCAGAAATGAAAAAACTGAAGCTTTTCCTTGGCAAGTGGGTTTTAAATATTTCTCCATTAATAGTTAATGCACATGCAGACCAGCAGAATGACAGCTCCCTGTGATTATGAATTCTGGCTTCGTAACTCTAGTCCAAATAGGAGCTGAACTTTCAAAATCACAGTGTTACTTTTGACAAATTAAATTGTCCTACTTAGGAAGGTGGGAGGAATGAAGAGAAAGTGAGAGAGTGGGAGTAAATTCTCCTTGGAGGTGATTCTCAGATTTAGGAAGGAAAAAACAAGAAAAGACTGCACTTGTGTTTTCTGAGCTGATGATACTGCCAATATTTATCAGAAAATAGCCACAGAAGGTCCTCATTCAGAGGTTGAGCCAGACAGAGAAAGGGGAAGAAAAGACATTGGCTGTAGGTCTCACTGTCTCCAAAGAAGAAAATACAGTTAAGGGAGTGGCTAGCTTTTAATAAAAATCAGGTTTTTTTTTAATGACCCTATAGTTTAAAATAATGAGAAAGAAAAGTGGTCTTAAATTTCTAACAATCTGAAAATAACAAGAAACGTTTTAAACAGAAAAGCCACTTTACAGCCCATTGTAGTATTAAGGTTTTAATTATGTCAGATTGTATCACTGTATTCTTTGCCTGTTAAATCTAATCCTTTTTCTTTAAAAGTTCCCTGAGTATTTTGCTGATTTTGGGTAACCAAGACATCACAATAGGTGCCCCACTAGGGAAGTTCCACATCTAGGAGTTAAGGTCAGATGATTTTCTAGCAGAGACAAGAGTATAAAATAAATATGTAAAGTCACGAAGGAAGGTAGTACCTAATGTTGAAAATGCTAAAAACAAAACAAAAACAAACAAACAAACAAAAGCTTCACACTCACTACCATCTTACTATATTTTCTCTAACCTAACATTTCTAAATGTGAACTCTGGGGTCAACCTAGGACTACATGAAACATGAACTGGGGTCTAGGCATGACTATCCATGCCAGGAAAGGAGATGAAGGATGAAATAGAGAGAGCCCTCCAGGGAGAGAAGTACAAAAGTTTCTAAATCTATGATGACAGGAATAATGATTCTGGCCTGGTCTACAGTTTATAGGATTTTACCATCACTTGGCTGAAGGTCTCTCTTAAAAGTTTCACCCTCATTCTTTTCCTTAGTACCAGGGATCACGAGCTTCATCTCCATCCTTAATTGTTTTAATTCAACAACTATTAGTTCAATATTAACTATGTAAGGTGCTTTGCTTAATAACATATAGAATAGGAGTGTAAGGCATTTTTTTTGCTGTTACATGAGCACTTTAAGAAATGAAGATGATGCAGATAAATTGAGATGGGATGGAAACACTGTGAAATGAGCTGTCACGATGACTGGAGGAACATGAATAATGAATGTCCTATAATCTCACAAATTAATAAAAACTTGTTTTGTCCCAAATGTCAATGGTAACCTTGGTGCAAAATGCTGATGAAGCATTAGTATCTTTCAGAGCCAACAAATTTTAAGATTAAAGATGATTAAGGTAGTTGCAAATGGTACTGAAAGTCTAGGAAGGCCTGGGGACCAATTGAAAAGGGGTCTCTATGATCAATAGGCTCCAAACCTTCCTCCCCCAAGGCATTGGTTCAGTTGATGCCTAGAAAAGCAGATTACGACAGAGAAATGGGATGCTGAATGTGTCGACCTAACCTGAGAATCCCTGGGGATTCTGGCAAAGATCTGAAATTAATTTTACTCCATCAGTTTTTCTAATTCAGGAGCCACTCCAAGTTCTAAATGATTCCTTCATCAATATCCTCAGGGTTGCTTTGGAGGTTTGTTCTAAACCTCTGGAATAATTTGGGGGTTCATATAAAGAAAGAACCTCTACAAAACAGTAGCATTTGCCCTTGGTTTCTAATGCAGTCCTTAATTTTGTTTATAAGCCAAATGTAAAATTAGTGCTAGTCTCATGAACTTAGATATGTTAGGCACCTAAAAGCAGAAACATGATGACAGTACATGAGTCACAAATGAAAAACCCCAGTATGAAAATGTTTGGAAAAATACTATCATCCAGAAGTACTGAGTGGGTGGAATAATGGTCTTCAATATGCCAGAATGGGAATTCTCAGGCAGAGCACTCACAAGGAAACCACAAGCAAAAGAAGACTGCACTTTTTGTTTAATGGTTTCCTATTAATTGTGATGTAAATGACATGGATGTGATTTTGACAAAGAATAGCACTGGTTTATGCGTAAAATACAAAATGCATCAAAGAAGAAAAGAAATGTTATTTGGCATCATGGGTGCAATAAAATCTGAGATAAAAATCTTAGAAATAAAACAAATATTCTTGTATCACTAAATTAATATTGATTTATAGGCATTTTCTACATGTGATCTCCAATCTCGACATGAAATGTGACATCATCTAGCTTTGGTTACACTAGGTTAAAATTGTTACTCTAACAATATGTGATGCCAGAAGATATACTAGGTAGCTTTGTTGCTAATGTGGACAGCTATCCATACAGGAAACAACTAATAGTCAACAAACTTGATTAACGTTGGTTAAAATCTTTAGGGAGTAAAATATCACCAATGGCTGAGTCCCTGGGGAGCTTATATCTTCTCTTAACTAAGATGATTCCCAGGGGACACTAATTAAAGTCTACCAGATCCTTGAAAAGTACAAATAAATATCTATCTTTAGAGGAGGCAAAAGTTAAAATAACATATTAAGGAAAGGTAACTTAAAATGATTAAAACTGGAGAAGAAAGAAGACAACTTTTATTTGACCTTGAATGTACTTCTTATTCTATAAGAAATTTCAAAAAGCTAGAGGGTAGTTGTTTCTTGTCATTATACTGTTGCTGATTCTGTGGTTAGTTATTAATTTTATTTTTTATGATTCACAATCTGCTCTTTGAAATATGCCATATGCTCAAAGCAATTCAAGGATGACAACTGTCAGAATTACTCCAATAAAAATTGCCTAAATGAGGAAGATTTACTGCAGTCTGATATTTCAGTGGAAAGTCCCTGTACCCTCCCCAAATGCTTTTTCAGACACTGTGAATCTTGCAACCATTTTTTTTTCAGTCAAAATCACATGGCTGCTTTGTAAGAATTTCTAAGACTATTTAAGCAGAATAGGTAAAACATTCTAGGCTAAAGGTGAATTAACAGACATGGAAAACAACATAGATAGTTATTAGATGGATTGCCTGCAATCAATGTGAGTTCCAAGCCAGTTTTCTTAAATCACACTCAAATGTATTGACTTAATATGACAACAACTGTGCTATGTAACACTAATAAACATTAAATTGGACAAGCCCTGTACCCTGGAAGCAGCAAGCCAAATGAAAGGCAAATTTCTTTTATCTCTGCAAAGATCTGAGGGGGTGGGTAGAATCCATGTGAGTGCTCCAATCAAAACACATTTTGTTAAATGTTACCAGTCCATTTATCCTTCATTTTGTTTCAGTCTATTTATTAATGCAGTTTCATTTATTGTTATTCATCTTGAAGATAAATCTTTGTCCTTCTAGAGAATTACACCAAATAGAATGTGATAAAGGGAACTTTCTTGCAATTATGATGTCGGTGCAGTCTGTCAGCACACAAGGGATGGAAATGAGTTTGGGGACAGGGAAGGGAATTCTAATAGACACCATGATACATACAATGAACGCAAAAGATATCCTGAGAGAGAGAGACTTGTCAGGCTAATCAGATCTTCCACAGCAAGGTAAAGGCAAGAATGGTAGCTCTAACCTTGTAAAGATGCTGCTGCTGCTCCTCTGACATCATCAGGTCGTGGCTGTCCATCACGAGGGACTCCATGTCAATCAGCCAATCCCAGAGCTCCTGATATTCGGAATCAAAGTCCAGAAGCCTGAAGATAAGGCACAAAATGTATTATGCATAAATACAGTGTAGTTGTTAAAATCTCATATTAGAATAATATATTCTTGAAAACCTATGATGTTCCTAGGCGATACCTATAAAAAGAGATGGAGAAATTCTCTGTGTGGTTACACAGTGGGCAAAAGAGGAACTCAAGCTTGTGACATAGCCATTTCTGAGATTTTGAAAACATAACATGTAATTCTGATGCTCATACCTGAGACATATCATGGCTATTTCCATTTGCTAACCCTTTCTGAGGATTTGCAGCATTTGAGTAAAATGATTACTTCTATGTCCTTGAAAAAGAGCACTGCCATATTTAAAAGACTAGGGAATGGAGGGTCAGTGCCTTGTGGAGGTTACATAGTCCAGAATTGGGGGTAAAAATAGCACCCTCAACATTCAAAGCCCTTTGACTAGATTTTCCACAGGTCTTGCATCCCAATACTACATTCATGATTAAGAATACTAATTTAACTAATGATCACAATATACTATCTTATCCAAAATATTATTTTCACTGGGAAATGACTCAATCATTTATCTGTCCCTCTGCTGTCTATCTGCCTATCTCTGCAAACATATATCCTACATTTATTGTCATGGATGAGTAGCCAGCATTTCAGCTTAACACTCAGAGATAGGCTTGAGTGACTCTGGTAAGCCAGTGAGAACCAGAGGCAGATCCAGTATTAGACAGGTGTTCCCCACAGACATGTAGGAAACAAAGGTAAGGACAGGAAGTCAAAACAATGAATCTCTGAATAGCCAGCAATCATTAAAATTCAAAGGAGGATCACTATGGTTTTCAACAAAATAAATCATTAGAATAAGGAGCTTAAAAGGATTAATGTGATTCTCTATTGAAAGCCTGGTGAATGAGCTTAGATTCTCCTAAAACACTGTGATCCGAAAATGAAAGTGCAGAATGAAAAACTATGACTTTGTCCTTCTCCCCAAAATCATCTCCCTAAAAGAAATCCTAGAGTCTTGTCAAACTGTAACTGAGCAAAACTCTATCAGTACTAATGAAGCAGGAGCCTCAGGTATGAATCTGAATTTATCAAGTGAGCATCTTATTACTACCTTGTTCCAGTCTCTATACATTAAATGACTGCTTTCCAAGAAAATGAACATCCACTTTCATAACTTACAATTTAATCTTAATAGATCTATCAAAAAAAATTAAGGTGTGTCTGGTGACGAAGGAGACTAGATTCAGAATTGTCTATTTTATTTTAATTACTCTACCATAATTATAAAGCTCCTTGATTAGAACCATAAGCACACAGGGCAAGGATAATCATTGGCTAACATGTAGAATTGATTAATAAATGTTTACTGAATGCCAATGATGGGTATAGTTGATGAAGCCAAAACCTCCAGTAAGGCTATGATAGTCTAGAGTGGTGCTTTTCAAACTTGAACGTGCATACAGCAGAGGTGAGGATCTTGCTGAAGTACAGGTACTGATTCAGTACTTCTAGGGTGGGGCCTGAGATTCTGTTTATTGAATGAGCATTGGAAACTGGCAACGCTGCTGGTTATGGGTCTCACTCCGAGTAGCAAGGGCTTACAGAATACATGTGAAATCTGAAAGAGTATCTCATTTCAAAATACTAACAAACAAACAAAAACCACTGCAACAGGGACAAATAAACCATCAGGCCTCCTTTATTAATTCTGTTGAGTGACTAATAAGAAATGACTAAGAAGCACTGCCCACACGACAGGCACAATCATCTAGAAATACTTCCTGAATTACGTTCATCATTTCTCTCTCCTTGCATCTTTCCACATTTTAACCACTAAGGTTAAACGGTGGGATGCCATCCCCAAATTTAGGAGAATAGGTTCCTAATACCTTATATAAGAGAGTATATCCAGGGGAACATTAAAACTAAAGGTGAAAGGAAGGAAAAAGCTCACCCTTTCCATCTCTACGGATTTGGAGAATAGAAAGGAAATAAAGGCAAGAGGAGCAGGTACTTAGATGTGTGTCCACAGCTCTCCTGGCCTAAGACCTAAAGAGAAAGCCAAAGGCCCATGGATGTCAGCTGCATTTCCTGCTAGGCAGTCTGGGAGATTGCCTTAAACAATGTTTTCACAATACCTGAAGTGGGGATGTTGTAGTTGGAGGGCTGTGGTCAGGACTTCCATTGCTACCCTGTTCTCTCACCCTCCCATGAGGTTTCTGGGAGTTCAGCTGGTGAACTTGACAGAGGCATTGCCATGGCAACAGAGACACAATGACCCCCAATGAGAGCCAGGGAGGCCTTTGAAGCCAGACCTCAGTGAGTTGGCTGGGCCAGTGAAGGCCTGAGATGAGACTTAGCAGGAAATATCTCCTGACCAAACCAAGAGATAACAACACAGCCACAGCCCTCTGTGTGGGGCAACCTCATAATGTCCAGGGAAAGGCCCATTTCAATGAATCCAGCCAGCCTGCACCCAGGAGCCTCATGGCACCCCAGAATCACAAGGTCATGTACGCCCCCTATACACTCGGATGCTACCTTAGACAAAAGAAAGAAGAAGAATAGGAAATTTGTAAAACAGCATTTATCCCAAGAGGTTGTTCCCTAAAGAGAATGTTAATTTGTCAGAAGAGGCTATAAGGATTGTGTTTAAGAGCCTGAACCCTGATCTTAAAACAAGGTTTTTTTCCTTGTGGTACCTTTTGGAAAGTATGTTTTTAGGAAGCCTCATAAATTATCAATCAGCAAGAGACACTAAGGAAGCCTCTTTTCTTTTCCGTATGTGTATAATTTTAAAAGAAATTTTTATTGTGACTAAAGAATTCAAGGGCAAGGGATGGATTTATCTTTGCATCCCTAATGCCCCGATAGTACCTGGTAAATGATGACAAATGAATGCAGATAATGAAACCCAAAACTTTCAGCTGGGGAAGAATTACTTCAGAAGAGCAGTATGTGACAGAGTAAGATCTCATCCCCAAGTGCCAATACCAAAGCAACCAGTGCAATGCAGACAGGCTTCTGCATTCATTCTGAAGGTGAGATGTTGCTTACTTGAAATGATTATATGCAGTAGATTCTCAATTAACATGAGTTGCCTTCCCATTCCTTTCACATCCTGCTTCTATAAAAATTAAAGGAAATTTATGAATGGATTTTAAATAAACGAAAACTATACACAGGATGATAAAATGTTCAGAACCATGGAAACTCTTTTTTACTAGCTTTTTACCATGTGTTGATATCCACTGAGCTGTTCCTTCTTATTCCCTTTATCAAGGGACTTAGACAAAAGCCATTTCTTCTAGTTAAATGTACCTCAGGCTCCTTCTCAGTTAGTCTACAATGGAGACCTGGAGTGGTGAATGAACCTAACACAGATACTCATCCTTCCTTCAGTCTAGTCTATTTTCATCCTAGTTGAAAATATTTAGGCTTGAGCTTGTTAGATACGATAAATGTCTTCGTTTCCTATTTTGTTTCATTAGTGTAGAATCAGCACTAGTGTTTTCCAAACAACAAATTCTCATGAGGTTCTAGTACTGAAGACAAAAACTTGTTAAAAAAATATTTGTGCCTGATTTCAGATTCTTGGCCATGTAAATTCACAGCTTAGAAAAGACCTGAAAGTTTTCCAAATTTAGTGAAATCAAATACATAACTTTGTAGCAAATCAGAAATAAATTACTAGAATTTCTTTGTTGGTTTTTTTCTGAAATGACTTCTGATGTGACTAATAAATACATTAAATTAATTATAATTTGAGGGCCCAGCAGCTCTGGAATCAATACCTTTAGTTGTGGAATCTAAAGCAAAAGGAAAGAAGGAAGGAAAGGAGAGAAGGGGAGAAGAGAGGAAAGAAAGAAACAAGAAAGAATTTATTGAGTTTTTATCATGTACCAGACTTTGCACCAAAAGCTGACAACCCACAGGTTCTGAAATGATTGTAATTTAATGTACTCATTATAACAGGAATATTCTTAGGTAAAGGATGTAGTTTACATTCTTATGTTTCTATTGCCTGCCAAGGTGTGCCAAGTGTTATTCTAGTGATCTTATAAAAGATGTCTTCCAGGAAAAAGGTCAGCTGCTACACTGGAAAACAGAAAAGATCACAGATAAGTGAATTTATCAAGGGTAGCCTAGAACTAGTTTATCGTTCTATATCCCTTTGAAGAATATGCTGATTCAATCAGCTGAATTCAGAGCCAGGTACTTTTCTTGAAGTCCTAGTGACAATCGCCCTCCTGGAGAGAGAAGTGATTGAAATTGTGGCAAGTAGTTCAGATCTCATAAGGGCTGTGAGTATGGGAACTACTCTTTCAGAGGGATTTTCCTTACACAATTTTCTTTGTAAATGTGCTTGGGTTCATGTCAACTCATTCACTCAAATATATAATCTCCTAGATGTTAAAAGGTCTCCAAGCATACCTTTTCAATACTCGATGAATGCACTTATCCTATGAAAATGTTACAAAGCAAACTCATACAATATTCTAAGAAGGTGTTATAAATCAAACACATCACCAAAAGGCTATTCCTTTGGATATTTCTCTTTTAAATTGCCATATACCTGACAGTTTCACAATGAAAGAGTTGGACATTCTATTGTAGGTATAATATTCCCATTTTAGGAACTTTAAAAGCTCAATCATGTTATGAGGAGAAAAAGTCTTCTAAATCAATGTCAGTTTCTGTAACACAAACATAGATTTATGAATGTGTTTATTTCATAGTCTGAAATTCTAACAGAGACAGAGACAAGGCTATGGAAAAACAGACGTGCAATTTTTTTTTCTTTATTGTTGGATTTCTAAATTTGGGTTAACTACTATGGTAATTGCCAAAAGTATTTCCCAAAATCTTGTCCACCATTTTATCTGTGTTATTACGGTTTAAAAAGGATTCCAGGGCCTTTCATCATAGAAATAAAACACTAACAAGCTTGTTTAATATCATTTTTCTGCAGGTTGGATAGCAATATATTATTTGTGAGGCTGGCACAGTTTAAGAAATGATCTTTCTTCTAAACCCTGAGTTACGTTTGACCAGCTAAGTGTTTGAATACATAAATGCATTCAGGCTTTGGTATTTAAAGTGAGCATCATTAACTCAACATTTCAACTTAAACTTTGCTTAAAAGATAAAGTTTCACCCAAGTGAAATCAATGGGAGGTGTGTGTGAATATATGAGGTTTCAGCTTGGCCCACTAAGGAATTCTGATTAAAACAGACACCAAGTGAAGAAATCATCAAAAGAGAGCAACTATTAGTTGAAGAAAAGATAACACTAAAAAGTCTTGGCAGTTTTTCTACCTAAGGCTGAGTAATATATATTTTGGAGCATTTAAGAACCCATCTTTTGTATGCTTAATGGCTCATTTCACACCAACACATCCAAAAACACAAGATTAGTTCCTGAAATACCAGCTTGTCTATACTGGGACTTCTGTTAAATGATCCAATTTTCCCAGCTTCTTTAGCATATTGATTCGTTCCCCAAATATTCAGTAAGTGTTCACTGTTCACATTATTTGCTCAAGGAAGTTTGCCTCTGGTTTTCAAGGAAGTTTGCCTCTGGTTTTCAAGAAAGACACCAAAGATAATGGGAACAAAATTTTCTCAAAATATAGTGTAAAAATTTTACTAAAGTAAAATACTAATACTAGATTAGAATTTCCCGTCATCTTCTACCCCATGTGTCATGTAAGCACAGAAGGGAGATATGAGAGTGGCACCTAGCCCAATCATAATATCATTAAAGAATAAAATTTAGCTTTCCAGACATGAAATCTGATATGCACAGTTGCATGTAGAATCCCTTTTCACTCTAAACATATTAAAGTGTGGACACTAATTTACTATTTTGAATGAAAATTCATGAGCCACTTCCTCATGAGAAAAGCAGCCTGCCTTTGCCATTAATAAATAAAAAGGGATACGGAGTTCTTTCCAGCAGTAATTTTCTCAGTTCTCATATATACCTATGTACATGTGAAAATGTCTTAAGAAAAGTCAGATCAATCCTACAGTTTTGTTAATGACTGGCCCCACTTTCTCACGGACCCATGGGCTGTTTGTCCATAAACATTTGCTATTAAGAGCCATAAAGCAAAAAAATTCTAATTTCCAAGATTAGCCATAAAATTAGAAATAATAATGTAAATTTCTGCATGTATTTAGAGGATTCCGTTAGGCTGCCAGAAAGTCAAATCTGTCTCTAGATTTTCAGTCAATACAGTGGACTAAGTTCTAGCCAAAGAGCTGAAAAACATTCTGAAGAATTTAGAATCAGTAGCGATTCTAACACAAATGGGAGAACTGTAGTTCCGAAGACAAAACAAGACATGATGATGTTTTAAAAAAAAAAAGATAAACCTTCGTATGTCATCATCTCTGTGTTAGAGGGGACCAGATGCAGACTTACTTTTGGCATGCTGGTGAGGGTTGGGCAGCTCAGCCTTTTGTAATAGGTGTACTCCACCCTGGGCCTGGAGTAGGCCTGGTTTTCAAAGATTTAATAAGCAACAGAGAATATTTACCCTCAGAGTTAGGGAATGAGGTAAATAACCTAGAAATAACTCTCTGCCACCCAATCCCTAACAAAAACCTGGTAGCAGAATTAAGAGACCTCTCCCAAGATGACTTCATCTATCTCCTCCATCAATGCTCATCCCGGCCAGAGAGTGCAATGCTCAGACTACAAGGTTTTAATTACCTATAGAACTGCTCTTACTGAATTAAGCTTTCACATCACTTCTGCAGCCTACATTAAAACTGCTTCAGGAATTTGGTTTCTCTTACAGAGATGTAGTATCATAGACACTTGTCCTCTCCTTAAAAAAACTACAGGAGAAATTCCTTTCAGGACTCAATGGCAAAAGAAGCTGATATATATTATTTTTAATCTTAGGACACTATGAATTTTCTGATGGGTAAGATTTCACTCTTTTCTTTGGGTGTAGAAAGCTGAGAAGCAAATCCTTGCTCTTCTTGAGGACACGAACAGAATATGCATTTGTTTTCTTATACATATTTTACTTTTGCCTAACTTACTTCAGTCAAATATTTATTCTGTTTTATTATAAATATTTTTGTAAGTTGACTCAAATCCTTTGTGAAAGAGATGGGGAAATGCATAAAGAAATAAATTTTAAAGAAAAGAATTATGCTCTGCACGTTAAAATGAGGTAGATTAGATTTGTCGTAGGTACTGTCTCATTTTCCCCATTAAGTACCCCTCTCCCTCTTCAACAGGCTCCATAAACTCTCCAAAGCAGTACAGAAATTGTTTGATCATTGTTAAGATGGAAAGGAGATATATGTGTGTGTGTGTGTGTGTGTGTGTGTGTGTGTGTGTATGTATATATATATATAAAATTAATTGACTTTACCATTAACTTGGAAATAATACTTCCCCAGAAGTTACACCACTACCCCTCTGGTTCACCCTTTGTTGATTCTTGGCATGGACAGCATTAGATTACTGAAGTGGAAAACTGTCTAGGTCTAAAATTAGTTTATTGTATTTGCACATCAGAAGAGTATAATATCATGATCCCAAATGAACACATTCTTACTGCTGAGACTTTTTTCCAGCCCATAAAGACCTATTTTAATAATCACATAGTGCCTAGAATATCAGTTTTTCAGAAGGTAGCCAGGCACTTTTTGCTCCTTTGACTGCAGACTGTGTTGTGATCTTACTATTAATAATATCAGAGTACAAGGGAAGAAGCAAAAAGGACCTGACCTGAACATTGGGGAAGAAGGTAAAATGCATGGTGGAAATAATGTTTCTTTGGGTTGTCTAGTGATTTATCTGCAAGAGTGTTCTCAACATTGGCACACATAAGAGATAGTACTTCATTTTATGGCTGGTGCCACACACTCACACACTCACACACACACACACACACATAAAATTTCTTTTAGCAATGCTCGCAAAAAACCTATTGAGCAGAAATTCAAAATGGTCATTTTGTGTGTGTGTGTGTGTGTGTGAGAGAGAGAGAGAGAGAGAGAGAATATTAGTGAGCATGAATGTTCATCCAACTGCACAGAGATATTTTTAGCCTTTTGCTCAACAGAAAACCAGAAAGATCACCCTATAACAGTGAAATCCAGGGGTGATCATGTCCTTTCTTAGGTGGTCAAAGTCATTCAGTGTATCTTATTACTTAATTAACTTTGATCAAATTTGATCTTTAATCAAGCCATGTTTTAAACAGTGGTTTATTTGTTTTCATCTGTCAATATCATTTCTCTTTGGGAGTGTTTTATATATATATTTCTGTGCATGTTTTCACACCGATCCAGAGATACTTCTTTCCCTAAAGGAAAATGGACTCATCTTTCTTGCCAAACTTTTAACCTTTTGTCTAATTAAAGTTCATTTAGTTTAGCCTGTTGTGCTTGAAAATAATCTATATATACTGTTTGTATTTGAAAATAAAATTTATGCTACAACCTTACATGATAAGGGGTGAATACTCTTATATTCTTACACACAGAGCATAAACCTCAACTACATATCCATCTGTAGACACTGCCCAAATTCCCCCACAGCCAGAGGAAGCATGGCATATGACTGAGACTTAAGTATCTTCCAGAACTTTACCACAAGAACTGACGTCCCTAAGAGATCCCTTGAGAGTCCTTTCTGATCTCAAGAAGCAGAGTTCAGGAAACATCTCCATGACCTTCTACTTCAAATTATTATTATTTATGGTAACATGTAATATGCACACATGTGAACCTTTGCGTGCACGCGTGTGTGCGCGCATGCACACACACACACACACACACACCCTCTATACACATTTGAAGTCCTCACTCTCCCTCTGCCCAAACTTTTTCTAATGGCTAGTATCTAGGCATCTTTTAAGACAGCTCAGATGTTCCCTCCTCCCATAAACCTCCCTGACTCCTTCTAGCCAGACTGGATTAGACAGGCCTCTTAAGTGTCCTCATAATTCTGTCTTGAATTTTTCCCATTGTTTTATCAGGTTGTATCTGAGTGTTTGAGTCTTTCTCCCTCACTAGACAGTAGAGATTAAGTCTTTTGTATCTTTTTCATTCCTAGTACTTCAAACCACTCCCTGCAACACAGTAGTTGCTCAGTGCATATTTTATTAACTGATTTTTCACATACCTATTACATTCCAGGTATTTTAGACATTTCCTTATTGATTATTGTAGTTCTATGCTATAAAAAGCATGGGAAATAGACTGGGATAACTATTCCCATTTAACAGACTGAAATATTGCATACTGAGGAGGTTACGTGTCCCAATTAAGGTCACACAGCTTAAAAGTAGCAAAGTGTCAACTTGAATTCCAATCTTTAATTTTAATCAAGTATGCATTTTCTCCTCCTTTAAGAAATTAGACCAGAGTGAATGCATAATTATCCCTAAAAATAGATTTTACTGTGTAGTTTGAAGCAATCTGACCAGACATGATGCATTCTTATAACCAGGATCAGAAGCTCCCATCGGCAGCTTTAAGACAGAAAATAATAGTCAACTGTAGTCCTCCATCCCTGCCAATCAAGACATCACCTGGAGTCTTCAATGGTATAGTTCTTACTTAAGAATACTTGTATAATACAGCCTGAAAGAGTCTAACTGAAATAAAAATGTTCCTATTAGCCATACAGTTTAAAATAAGTATTCTTAAAGATAACATTATGTCTACCTGGGGTGGGGGTGGGGGAGATGGACTACCACAAGGTAAGCTCCTACCTCTCTCAGCCTTAGTACCCCATAGTTACCACACTGTCCTTGTTGATGACTAGGGAGCCAAAGACATTCCTCAGCTCCAGACCTGCTTCCAGGGCATTTCTACGTGGATGTTCCACAGACCATAAAAGGAACTATGTCCCAAATACTCAGCTTTTTCCCCATCTCCTGTTCCTCCTCTGAATTCCCTACTCGGTGAATGGCATGTCCATCTGCCAGAGTGCAAAAGCCTGTGACGTTGAGGTCTGTTCTCAAATCCTGCCTCCCTGAATGTCCCCCATCCACTCAGGGATCATGGCCTGTCTTCAACTTCCCTTTTTCAGTTTCCATTACTGCTGCCTTATTAGCTCAGGCCCTAACTATTTCTCACTTGGATGTCTGGAGTAGCCTCTCAACCAAACACTGTCTTGTCTTGCCCATGTCAAAGTATTCTCCAGGCTGCTGCCAGAAGAGTTTTAAAATTGCCAATCCAGTCATGCTGGAATCCTCTACTGGTCTAGATGTTTGTGCACACTGCCTCCTCTGTGGGAAGCACTGTGTTGTCACTTCTGACCCTGGGCCATCCTCCATGATGCTTCTCCGGGCAGGCGTTCCTAATTTACATGCACCTGCCACCCTTTATGTCGCTTTGCCGCTGCATCTCCAGTGTCTAGTAGAGCCTGCACTTCATGGGCTCAGTAATTATTAAGTGTTGAAAGACACAAAAGTCATTTGAACCCAAATCCTCTGATTTCCTTTCTCCTCCTTGAGCCAGCAACTGGAGCATCAGTTGCTCTCCCTTATTCCACTCACCTGAGGTTTATCAGCTCTTTCTGGCTTTAGCCTCCAGTCCATCCCCCATTAATTTCTAATCTAAAATCTTCAATGACTAAAGCAGTGTTTCTCAAACTGCAGTATTAAAATCACCCAGAGGACTTAAACACAGATTAAACAAATATTGCTGGTCTCCATCACCAGATTTTTCAATTTAGTACCTCTGCACCCAGAATTTGCATTTCTAACAAATTCCCAGGAGATACTAATGCTGCTGCTCCAGGGACCACTTGCTGAAAACCGCTAGAGCAATGGTTCTCAACTAGAAGTGGGTATTAAATATAATATATCTTGGTCCATTCTTGTCTACTGAATTAGAATTTTCAGTGAGGTGAGATAGACAGTCATTTTTCAGCCTAAAAGCTCTGTAGGTGATCCTGATGCACTACCCTGGTTAAGAACCATGAACTCTAGGATCAGGACTTCACTTTCTTCCCGTCTTATTTTTCACAACCCTTCCAATTTTTCACCCTGATCACTAGTTACATGGAACAGCAAGCAGTCTGATGATTCCAGACCTTTGCCCCTTCTCTCAGAGCCCCAGATCAGTTGTAGTTATTCATTTATGTATCCATTCATTTACTGAGCACCTAGCACATTCCAGGATGCAGGGCAGAGTGCAGTGAACACAACAGATACAGCCCTGCCTTGTGAAGTCTCTGTTGTTTGCTCTGAGCTCCCCTTTTTTCTCTGTATACAGGGAAATACTGGCTTAATGCTGCACTCTCTTACTAGACTATAAATTTCATGAAGGCAAGAACTGTCTTTGTAAGTGCTCAATAAATGTTTGTTCAGATGAAATTGGAAAGCTCTTCCCCTGACCTAGCCTTTTTTTGAAAATTATCTCCAGAGTCCTCTCTCTCTCTCTCTGTTGTCTTTCCTAACCTGCTCCAACTCCCCCACCATAGTCAGAATTGGACTCTGCCTTCCATGAGCCCTGCTCCCTACTCCAAACAGTTTTCTAACTCAGCACTTGTGATCCTTTATTCCATGTTGTTTACAGATCTGGCTCCTCCTACCAAACTGTGAGCCTCTTAAGGGCAGGGACCACTTCTTTTTTTTCTTTTAATCTCTGTACTTCATATAGGAAGTATTTAATAGTATTTGCCAAATTAATGAATGAAGTTGATTTTTTTTTTCACTTAAGCCTACTTGGCAATGTTTTTGCCAAACTTCCTTGTGGCTTTAATGAAACTGTCTTAAGCTCCTCCATTTCTCCATAGTAGGAAAATACCATAATTTAAATTGCATATAGTACAAAACACACACATGTGACTTGAGGGATAAATGTTTATCAAGGGTCTGAATGAAATTCTCAGAGAGAGGCAAAGTGTGACTTTACAGATTGTCCACTGCATCATGACTCAGGGTTCTGAGTTGAGGCTGGACAAGCCTGCAACCCAGCCTTGTTGCCCCCCAGTTCTAGAATTTATAGGCTAAACAAAACACATGGTTTGTAATCTACACTAAGTCTTGACAGGAAGTAGGATGCTACTTAATGAATGAAACAAGGTTTTGAAATTCATTGAAAAAGATGAAATCAGATAAACCTCTTGATAGAAAGAGGTGTCAGAAAAAGAGATGGTTATACTTCATAAAATATACAAAATATAAGTGTTCTTGACAAACTGCTCAAAACATCGTACCATGCACATAGTAGGCCTTCAGTGAATATTTATTTGATGAAAGGAACAAAACAATCTATACGCTTTCAATTAAGTCAGCAGGAATCAAAAGCACTGACCTGCTTCCCGTTGAGAATCACCAGTGATTCACAGATTGCATGCCCCCCAGGAAGCCATGGTTTCCCATGTAGCAATGCAGGAGCCAGTGTCAAATGTCTCCCACAGGTAAAAACACTCTGTTTCTAGAGCTCACAGACTCACATACTTTCAGGGAAATCTTCCCACCACACATACTCATCATGACTGCTAAATGCACATTTTATAGTTAAATCACCTTGATACACACCTTTCTGTCAAGTCAGAAAGGTTATAAATTCATTTCTAAACAATATTTTGGTTATGCAAAATTCTTAGAAATATAAGATCACCATTTTATCTAGCAGCTGAGTCTTCCCTGGAGTAGTCTTTTACCTTTTTCAACTACATACTCTTCTTAGCATGCATGTAGGCATGGGGAGGAAATAAAAATACACAAATGGTATCACCAACTTAATGTTCTCTTTAGTAGATTGGCTATCTATCTGCATGGAGTGAAGACCCTAGAAAGTCCACACTATTCCCACAAATTGCTTAGCAGAAACATTGCTCATTCTATGTAACAAAAGGAACCGTTAGTGAAGTTTATGTATCATTGGAGCAGATAATTTTACAAGGCTGTGTTCTTAGGCTTCAGAATTAAGGATTTGACTGTGGGAGCAAAGAGTCTTAGGGGCAGGACACTGCAGATAACCTCACCCACATGCATTTCTCAAACAATGGTTTTCTGTATGTAAACAGAAAATAGAAAAGAGTATATGGTTTTTGTCCTTAGTATTAAATAGCTTCCTTTTCTTTAGCACACTCTTAAATTTCTGCACAATGCGCAGCCTTCAGCACCCTAAGGAGCATAAACAAAGGATATCAGGCAAGTTCACCTACTCCCACTTCACAGAACAATGCTTGTTGTTAACCGAGCAATTCCCAGGGCAGATTTATGATTTGTGGAGCCCAGAGTAAGTACTCAAGTTGGGCCCTTGGAATCTGAGGTCAAAAGCACGTGGTGCCCGCTCAATCCCCAGGGTTTTTAGAAAACATGAAAATGTGACCTCAAGTTTGTGGTTGTGTGTACACCAGAGACTATTTAGGCATTTAGAGAAATTAAAGCACATTAAGGCCTCAAAGGAGCTTATTGTTCAAGTTCCAAGATTTAACCTTTTCTTTCTTGTTTGCTGCTATGCTCTTCCTCTTGTGAAAAATGTCTTCTGAATCATGTAAGATGAACCATATAGATGCATAACATGTCTGTGTATAAGAATGTTCTTAACAGAGCAATAAATTATACAGATAGGGAAATTTAAAAATTTGAAACGTCCTTTCCCATTTCCTAAAAAGAATTATGACTCTGATTCTTTTCTTGTATTCTTAGACCCTAAGTTATACCACAAGACAGAATTTTGTAAACTATGTTCTTAATTCATCCTCAAATTTGAATGAGGATTTTAAGGCACATCAGAACTGTAAGCACTTAAGAGATAAATGAAAATAAGTGCATGAAAAGCCTTCTTTCCTCCTGTCTTTTCAGGGAATATAGAGTTACATCCCATAGGTTTATACTGTGCTATTAACATGTTACGGAACTTGGGGGAACAGATTTCCTCCTTGTTGTATGGTTCAAGTATAAAAGTGAAATAGGTTACTGTTTCCTAATAATTATGAGTATAATTATTGTCAAGTCATAAAAACTATGAAATCATTAAATTTCATTACACTCTTTTACTCTTTAGTAATCACCTAGTAAATATTAAAATTGAGCCAGGAAAGAATAAATATATATATATATATATATATATATATATATTTTATAAATCCCATATATATTAAATACATATATATATATTCACATATACAAAGTCTGCATAACTTTAAAGTCATCTGCAAATATCTGAATGTATAACTTAGCTATTCAATAGCATGGGTAGTATATAAATACAGCTATATGTCCCAAGCTGAATGAAATTGTTGGTGGGTCACTGCAGTTGCTGGGTCTTTTCATGTACCATAGACAATACGTGTTGGTCATTTCTTCCAACTGACTTCATGTGAAGCTAACTGGTTAGTCCATGACCTCTAAACAATTTTAAACGTCTATATTTTTTAGAAAAATTACATTCTACCAACTTTCCAATGAGGTTCTGGTGTTTAGAAGTTGCTTAGAGAGACTTTAAAATAAATGGTGAAGTTTAGAGAGGAGAAAATACACTGGAAAAAATGACAAAGAAGAAAGATCAACACTATAAGCACAGTGCAGTGACAGAAACACATATAAAATCACAAGGCTTCTTTGAAAAGTCTAGGAAATTCTGGGTTAGATGACAGGTTGATAAACTCTACAGTCTTCAATTCTGGCACGAATGGAAAAGAACATAAATGCCTTGTCTATTGAGTGTCTCTTGTCTATTACCTAGGGAGGAAACACCTGCCTAACACCTACCGGTGGAAAACCATTGAAAAAGTAGAGATTAGTGAGAATAAAACAACAAAAAGAAGAGCTCCCTACCCATTGCCTCCTACTGAATGAACTTTTGACATATCAGCAAACTCTTCTTTCCTCTTGCTGCTGCTGGTGTACTGCTCGCTGTACAGCTTGAGGGACATCTGCTCCACAGCATCTCTTTGTGCTTCCAGGTAGCATAGTTGAACCTCAGCCTGGAGAGAGAAACAAAGAGGAATTGCTGTTTTAATCCAGAAGGAATGCATTTCAAGTGAGGTGTAACAACTCAAAGAACGGGAATTGTTCACATCATTATACTGCTCCTTTTCAGGTTGGATTTAATGGGATCATCTGGGCATATTACAGAATTCAACTTTAGATCTGAATCTTATAAGTTGTTGCTTAAAATATGACCTGAATAAATGAACTCTCAGAAGACTCAGTAAATATCACAAAATATCCCTGAGATCGTAATACTGTCTGATGAGACTCTGCATAAAAATTCTGTGATACTCCTTAATAATATTCATCCTCATATTGCCACATATGTAACATTTATTTTTTTAAGGTTTCCCCTCCAACCCATACATTTGCAAGGACACATACCCTAAACGTTTCTCGTTATCTTCCCTGAGGAGAATAAAAAAGCCTAGTACTAATTCTAATACCTCTTCAATAGTGACAACAGACTTCCTGTATTACTTTTTTTTGTTCTCTGTATTATTGTCTTAATAATTTTAAAACAGAGAGAACAGCGATTGTGCTTACATGCAGGTTTGAATTGTTAAATCGTTCACAGTTACTTGGGGCTCGCTGTAGTAAAGGGAGAGGTAGTAAGTTCACCATGCTGTTTTCTATCAAACCAAGGCCAAAAGAATGCTGAATAATATTTGGCATGGAAATGTATTGAATAGATTCTTTATTTATTGCAGCTGTTGTGATCCCTGTGGCTTTAGAGTTCCCTAGAACACCAGATGAGACAGGGAATGAAGTCTTCTCAGTGGCATGCTTGCCCATGTTGAAGGGGAGAGGGCACAGCCGAGTTCATGTGCACTGGGGACCAAAGGAGTTCTTATTTTCTTTTGGTGCGCTTCACTAAATCCAAACATGTCCATTAACATTTCTGAACAGCCTTAAAACTGCTCCCTCTTTATACTTCAATTATCTATCCTCCTAAGAAAAACAGTTCTGGGTCAGCTATTGGATGTTGCCAGAATTCTATAACATGTAGGAAAAGCAGAGTCAGACATGACCTTCTACTCTTCGTGTCCAGAGCCAACCGAGGCCTTTTGCCTGGTCTCTGGTTTTACAGACTCAACCATGGAAAGAAAGAGAAAGTGTTATAAAGGAACAGTTGCTTAAAAGGCCAAAGCAGGACTCGGTAAAGGAAATGTAAGATCTCGAACCATTCTCAAGTTCGTATTTTGTTACTTTCCACAAGCACCTAATTACGAATGCTCTAGAAGCTGAGGAAGAACTTTAAAAATGCTAAAATTACTATATTCATATAACTGAAATTTCAGAAATCAGTTAAGAACTGCAATCTATGTATTGGTTCTCGTAAATTTTTCTGGCTCAAACTAATTGGCTTGAAAAAGAACAGATTCAACTGGATTACGAATTCCGTCCAACACTATAAACAAAGGATAATGTTACATGGAGTACATTCAGTATGGGAAGAAGGGGTGTGGCTGGTGGAAAGGCACAAAGGAAATACTAGATGTAGTGTTACTTAGCATCTTTATTAATGGATAGTGAAAGAGAAGATGTGGAACATGTTAATGGCAGTATGGAAGAGTCCCAAATCAGGGGCTTGCTGATACCATAAAATTTGGAGAAATGTTACCTACAGACCTAAGAATATTTTTAATGGACCATAAAATTGAATATAGGGAGTCAATTGTTATAAAAAAAACAACAGAATATATCTTTCAAATAGCATACTGGGGGAAGGCATAGCTCAGTGGTAGAATGTGTGCTTAGCATGCACAAGGTCCTGGGTTCAATCCCCAGTGCCTCCATTAAACAAACAAACAAATAAATGAATAAATAAGCCTATAAATTACCCTCCCCAAAAAAAGATTTTTTAAAAAATATTAAAACAAAGAGCATACGATATTCTTAAGTAATTAAATATGAGATCACTGAGAGATAGTGAACAATAGTCAAAAAACTTGAAAACATTCATCTTTCCAAATGCTACCTCCCTTAACCCTCTCCCTCCTGGAAGCTATAAGGGATAATGAGGAGATCATCCTATACAAAGTATTCTACTGGAAACCCTATTAAAATAATGAGTCTACACCATTAGGTGCCAAGAGGTTCCCTAGAGGTTCCCATTAGTTTTTAACCATCCTAAGGTAGCAAGCTAGACCACTGCTTGTTCTGGGTAAAGATCTCCCAGATGTGTGCCAGTGGTCACGGAAAGCACATAAAGAGGGAGGTCGACTTATTAGAAACTCATCATTACTATGGAAAAATAACTGAGGTTCATTCCTTTCAGATCCATTTCTGTGTACAAAGGGAAACACCTCTCATATGACAGGGATACATGGAACAATGCAGAGAGCAACTCAAAAAATAGTCACCTTACACAAATGATTGAAATGTTGTAATCTAAGACTTTCAGTGCACAATATCTTATAGGCATTTGACATAGGAAAAGTCTTTGTACTAACAAGGAGATGAATTAGATGGTCCAAGTCTTTCCTATCCATCTCTATTTCTATCTCTGCTTTCAGTGATTCATTCCTAAACGTCATGATAAAAATAGAACCAAAGTAGCTTCTTCTGCTAAGGTTGAATGGCTTTGCCAGTCTAAATCTCTCCACAAGCTGTCTTAGCTTTTTCTCACACTGTATCTTAGTCCTAAGATAAATTTTTAGGAGACAGATTTGAAGAAACTACAGTTCTTAGAAAAAATAGTAACACTGAATTTCTGATTAAAATAATTTTATTTATTAGCATCTATGACAACTGTGGACACTTTTAAAAGTGACTATATTTTACAAATGGAAACTTAGATTAAATAATATTACTGATGTATAATCAATGGGGTTTGGCAACTTATTCATTAAGGAAAACAAAAAGGAGCAAGAATGAACAGGCTCAATGACAGATCCACCTCTAACTTCCTGGTCAGTGCCATCAATGGGAGAAGGAATATAAAAAGAGCAGTACAAGTGAAGGAAAGTGAGCTAGATTTGAGTCTTTTGGTTTGAGGTACGAGGTGATTCCAAAAATGAGATGTTCAGTAAGCAAGTAGAAATATTAAAACTGAAATAAAAACCCAGAGGCAATGGCTGATGTTAGGAGATGAAATGAGAATGCCATGGGCGATGTGAGAAGAGGAAAGGATCCATTCTCACTTATTCTCATCTAGGTCTGCATTACACCTTAGCTGGCCAGTTGTGATGGGCACTCAATCGCTCTCCCTCCCTCTTTCTCCATAATTCCCAAATCCATTTTATAGATAATTCATTGATCTTTTTGAATCACATCTGGGATCACTGGTTGTTGTTGTTCCTGGGCTTAATTCTGGACCTCTTTATTTATACTCTCTTCCATGGCTTTCAATGCCATCTATATAGTAATGGCTTCTAATCCTCTCCTCTGAGTACCATACTTATATATCCAATCAACCGCCTGACACTGTTAATTGAATTTACTTTAGGCATAATTATTCAAAACACTCTCCATTTTCATCTTCAACACCTGTACCAAAATCTTCTGTTCTTAGGTCTTTCCCTTTAAATAAATGGCACCATTTGTTGCTTAGGTCAGAAATCTGAAAGTCATCCTTGACTCCTTTTCTTTTCCACAGCCAGTTACTCCCTAAATTCTGTTGATTCCTCTTTCAAAATGTGTCTCCAGTCTGTCTGTCTCCCCAGTCTGCACTGCTGCCAGACTGGTCTAAGCCTTCGTCATCTCTCCTCTGTAGCACAGCAATCATCTTCTAACACATATCTCCCCTCGCCCATCCCTGCCCCTCCAATCTCTTCCCTTACAGCACCAGAGTGGTCCTTGTAAGATATGAGTTGGTTTCACATTGCATTCAGACCTACAAAACAACCTTCCTCCATAGCCCATTAGATTTAGTTCCTGCCTACCTCAGACTTCATTTCCTACTTGTCTCCCTCTTGATCACCATGCCCCTGTCATGCTTGCCTTCTTCCAGTTCTTTAAAAAGCTCTTTCCTGTCTCAGGACCTTTGCACATACTGTTCCCTTTCTCTGAAACATTCTCTTTCTAATGTCTTCTCATCCTTTAGCTCTCAGCTGACATGTTACTTCTCAGAGAGGCTTTCCCTGACCACTCTATCAAATGCAGATCCACTCAATTTTCCTCCATTTCAGAACAGTGTTAATTTCCTTCAGAGCACATATCACAATTTAAAAGTCTTATATTTGCTGCCTTACACCTTTTCTGACTCTGTCTCCAGGCTCTAAGCTACATAAAGGGACTGTGTCTCTCTGTCTCCTCTACCATTTTGTATTTCCAACACCTTGGCAGAATCTGGAACATGACAGGGACTCTGTAAATAACTGTTGAATGAATGAACTGTACATTCATATGTACCTTCATTTATTACTTATATACTCACTGAATCTTTATCATGTGTCAGGAACTGCACCAGGGACTGTGGGTACAAAGAAGAATAAAACATAGTCCCTTCTCTCAGGGGATTGCAGTGCAGTGGAGGAAAGAGCCACGTCAACAGATAACGACAAGTGTGAAACAACTGCGAAGGAGGATGGGAAATAAAACAACTAACTGCCTGAGGGTGAGGAATGGGCATTAAAAGCTTGATAGGGGTGGCATCTGAGCCAGATCTGGGAGTATGGGTATTACTTTGCAAGGTAAAGAAGCAGATGAATATTATATAGGTAGAGTAATTAATTTGTTCAGAGGCCCAGAGTCATGAAAAGCTGTAGCATGTTCAGAAAATAGTGGCTGGAGCTTTGGGGCCATTTGGACGAAGAGGCTAAGGTAGAAGAGGACAGACTATGGACGATGTCAGGTTAGGGAACTTGAAGGCTATCCAATGACGTGCCAACAGAAGATGTCATTGTTTCTGTGATGGCCTCAGTCTTCCTCCATCTCCCTTTTTCTGTCATGGAAACATAGTTATCTGATGGATTAGTCCAAACATGCTTACAAAATCCCTATCTTCTGGTGTACTTTGAGAACATTGCACTGAGAAGGGAATCAACAGTTTCCATGACACCAGAAGGGAGAATACCTAAGAGATTCAGTAATTCATATCTCTTATAAGCCTTTAACATTAATGTAATGGACTCAACTGTGTCCTCTTTAATTCATATGATTTAATTCATAATGTAATGGACTCAACTGTGTCCTCTTTAAGTCACATTAAACCCTAATGTGACTGTATTTGGAGACAGGGTCTTTAAAGAGGTAATTAGGTTTAATGAGATCACAAGGGTGCAGCCCTGATCCAATAGGACTAGTGTCCTTATAAGAAGGTAAAGAGTGGTCCTATGGAGAAAAGGCCACGTGAGGACACAATGAGAAGGTAGTCATTTGCAAGCAAGGAGAGAGGCCTCACCAGAAACCAAACCTGTCAACACTTTGATCTGGGACTTTCAGCCTCCAGAACTGGTTGTTGTTGTTCCTGGGCTTAATTCTGGACCTCTTTATTTATAATCTCTTACAAGAAATAAGTTTCTGTTGTGGTATTTCATTGCTACCCTAGCAGACAATACACATAATAAAGTAAGAAACACTGCCTTCTCATCTGAGGTTTAATACAATTGCTTTGCTGCTTCTCATTTGTAGCATGTTTTCCCCTTTTATTTTATATGCACCTATAGTCTAAATCACTAGAGATGCTCCTCTTCAAATTTAGACTACAAATTAATAATTTATTCAGAACACAAAACAGTGCTCTCAAATATTTTATTTAAATTTGGCTTGGTATATGGTGATCCAAATTAAATGATCTTCTCCAGGGCCTGAATAATTACTCAGCCATCTACTTCCCTCTCTGATACTGTGTCTGATAACAAAATAGTTAGCCCATGATAAACTGCGGGGTAGGGGGCAATTTTCAGTTATTCTAACAATCTGTAAGGATTAAACACATACTCACTTTTATAATTACATATAAACATATGCCTTATCCTTGCCCTAAAAAACACTGATTTAGTTAAGAAATAACAATTATTTCACTATCACTGCATATCCCAGCATCCCTCATTGGGTTAAGTATACTGAGGATGTTTAAAAAATAATTTTACTCTCTCTTAACTCATGCCATTGCAGGTCTGCCTGCTCACTTCATAGCTTCCCACCACATCTACCCACATCTTTGCATCTGAGTCCATATTCTCTGCCTTCCCTCCTGTTTCTGTGGAAACTGTCCATATTTCTAAGACCAATCCCCTTCACTTATGCACCAGACCTCCTTTTATCTACACAAAGATTACCGCAGCAGCAGACTGGCCTTCTCTCCTGCATCAGGTTTTTCCTCTCTACTTTATTATTCGCATTGCAAATTAGCCCCCACAAAATGCTGTTGTTTTTCCCATAGTAAGGAAAAATAGTCTCTAAATATCAATTGATACCAATCTATCCTCTGACTAAAGCCCCATTTCTCTTTCTCTATCACAGCAAAATCACTTTTACATACATTACCTATACTCACTATGTCCAGTCCCTCTCCTACTTTCTCTTGAATACACTCCAATTAGGTTTTTGTCCACATTCCCCATTTGAATCCTCAGTCCTCAATTTATCCTGACCTGCTCCCGCAGGGCTGGTGAGCATGCTCTAGGGGTGTCTGGTCTTGTTTGCATGACAGTTGGGTCCCTAACCTCCCTCAGGTCTTTGCTGAAATGTCATGTTCTCATTCAGGTCTTCTTTGATCTACTTAATACTTCAACTGACCCCCACCCCCTGCAATCCTTACCTTCTTGCATACACATTTACCGTATCTAGCCAAAATACATTACTTATTGTGTACTGTCATCTTCCCCCAGTGAACTGGAAGCCACATGAGGGCAGGGACTTTTATTTATGTATTCATTGCTTGTACCCCAGCACCGAGCACAGCACATGCTATGTGAAAGGCACTCTCTACCAATTAGCAAAATAAATTTTACTGAATTTGAAAATATAAAATGGTTTTAAATGTAGAACAAAATAAAACAGTCTGAAGGCTGTAGCCTCAGCTAATTTTTAAAATAGTTGGCTTCATTCTCCCTTAGAAAGGCAATACTTTTTTCTTTGACAGAAAATTATTGAAATATATAATTTTTCTCTAGAAAAAAAAAAGGAAGAAGGAAAAGAGCTTCTTTATATCAAGCATCATTTAGAAATATTTTATTCCTCTAATAGAGTGATCTTATATGGCACATATTGTATTAGAAACTAACCACGATGGGCTCACACTTATAGAATGAAAATTTCAGCTATTGTCATCATGTGGTAATCTTTACGATCCATTTCGAAATGAAGTTTTAAGTCTTCTGGGTAAGAACTTGTTTTAGCTTAATAAAATCTGATTTCCCATTTGAAAAAAGAGTTATGTGAGCTTTCAGAGGAGACATCAGTAATCTCACAGTTTGTATTTGGAAGAGTCCACACTAACTCAGGAAGATTATGGGGATCCATCAATACAATGGAGGGGAACTGTACTTTTTCTGATGATAATTTTGTTATTTGGGAATCTTTTCTTACTCTTACTACACAGTATTTTTTTTAACCTTTGATGCACTATCTCTAGTCATATCCCTTTTCCTTATTGCTTATACAAATATTTACTATGCCTCCCCTCTCACCTGCCCATAGTATCCCTCTCATGCAACTGGCCCAGATTACTTCAATCTTCTGGAAACACCTTCAGGTCTCCAGACCTCCCATAGGCTCTGACAAGGACTTTCAGGGTTCATTAAAATTCCCAATACTCATTCCAGGATTTAGACTTGTCACCTCTACAGCAGTTTCCCCCTGTCCAAGATCACGGTTATTTTGTGCATTTTTGCTTTTGCTATCACTGTTGGCAGTTCATAATTTCCTGAAATAACTCATCTTTGGAACTGAATTCAAAGTGCATTTCCTCTGTCCAGAAATGAGCTCTGAAGACATTTATCACACGTCCATGATGAGCTATGCTATAACTAAATACAAATAATATTACAAAGGATAAGAATCCCTCTTCAGTCCTGTGTGCCTGACTGGGCAGAGTACCAAAGCCACCTCCTGCAGAGCTGGGATGGGGAGTCGCAAGACTAAGGAGCAGTGTATCTGTTTGGAGTAAAGTCGATTAAAGGTCCTCCTTTCTTTATTTGGCAAATATGTTTTGAGAGCCTCTTATGTGTAAGACATTGTACAAGATACAAATCTAGGTCAGACACGGTGCCTGCCCTTAGGGAACATATAACCCAGAATGATAGAAAATTATACTACATAATAGGAGCTAAAATATTTATTCAAGGCTAAGATCAATACACATTTCAAAAATGCTGCCTAAGAAACAATTAGTAAGTTTGTTCGAATATTCTTTTTATCAATGGATAAGAAAATTATAAAAGTATTTAAAAATATAAATATTTTCCCATTAAAAATTAAATATATATCTAAAATTTAGCAAGAATCTCCAAGCTATTTTAATATTATACTCAGCAAAGATTATTTTGTATACTAATCTTTATATATTAGGATATAAAACTTCTATGACCATATTGGTAGCTCCAGAAAACCTAGCCTTAGGTTCCCAAGGTTTATTTATATCAATATTCATGGATAATTAAATCAGAACAACTGCAAAAGATAACTGATTTAAGTAAAAAATATTACATTTATATCTTTAAAAGGTCATCTTTATTTTTATTGACTCAATGCTATCTGCAAACCATTAAAACCATTCACTGTAATGTTTAGGAAATTCAATTTTAAAGCTATATCCTTAATGATATTTGTTAAATGGTAAGCATTTAAACAAAGCAGAAAGATTAACATGAATGCTATTTTCATTATTTCTTCTGCATTTGTTTGTGTGTAAAGAAAAATGTCTTCTTCCTCCATGTTAATGGTAGATGAGATGTTTATTAAAAACAACACCACCACCTTCACCTAACAAACATAAAGAACAAATATATCACAAATTGCATCTGTGGATAGCCTCACCCACCACCACCCTCCTCCTCTTTGTAATGGAGGTAGTTAAAGTCATTAAAAATTCAGCATTTTATGTCATGAGCCAGGGTGGGAAGGGAGTCTGATTACACTGTGTGGACTGGAAGGGATGATTAGAATTTCGATGTTTTGCCATTATGTTTTCCTTAGCAAACCTCTGCACAAGGTCACAGGCATCAAGTCGGTGGTTCTATTCTACGGCTGTGTCCTTATTCCCATCTTCCAAATTCCACTACAGCAAATCCTTATGTACTTTCTGGCAGAAACTAAAAATTAAAGACGTACAATGTGAGGATAAAATCTTAGCTTCTCTTGCCCTGCAGGACTGGCAGTTCCTTCCCAAGTACAATTATGTTGGCAAATGCTGCTATTAACTCTATGACTACAATGTGCACTCCAGTTCCTTTGAAATTCTATAAAATAGTTGTCCTTGGTGATAGAAAGGAAGGAATGAAGCAGGAACAACAAGAATTACTTTACATACTAATAATAACAATTTAGTTATCAAAACAGAACTGAACAACTGTGCCTTTATACTGTTCTTTTAAAAATTTAGCCTCCTAGGGTTCTGATAATCAGGGCCTATGGTTCAGG